>NW_019416935.1:150822-200892 GCF_000390285.2 Anoplophora glabripennis
CGATATTACCACCATTAAACGACATGGGGGTGGCGTTCTAGTACGGTACTCATTGCAATATCGGCACTTTCAATTTACATGTATCATAAATTTTGAAAAAATGACAGATTGATTTCACGTTCTAGAACATAGTAGTTTGCAGCTAGTTGACAAAAAATACTCACTTTATTATCTGAAAATTTAACGAAAATGTCTACTTTGAACTGTGATAGTATTTAACTTGCAAAAATTAATTTTTTTAAGAGTTTTCTTTGTTACAAAGTTAAAATTCGGTTGAAGATCGTATAAATTTTTTTCAATCTTGAACCCGTCACTGTGCATTTTAACCTGCAATATGAAACTAAAACACTGAGGTCGAATTATAAATATTTCAAAGTTCTCAGTGTACATTTACGATATCGCCAAAAAATATATAAAATATTTAGAGATTTCCAGAAAAAAAGTCTGATTGAAAATCACTACATAGTTGTATGATTGCAACATGCTTATTAAAGTGTACCTTAAGAGGGCTCTACAGCAAATAGACAACCAGCAATACATTTTTATAGATTTTATTACACAGTTTGTCTAAATATGAATTAATGTACAAATAACAGGCTTTCCTCCATTCTAACGCAGATTTTCTATAATATGGACTTAGTTTGAAACTCAAATTATTTTTTGTTGCAAAGAAATTTGTAACAAAAGCGGCGAATTACAAATTTCTTTACAACAAAAAGTAATTTGAGTTTCAAACTAACTCCATTTTATAGAAAATTTGCGTTAGAATGGAGGAAAGCCTGTTATTTGAGCATCAATTCATATTTACACAGACAAACTGTGTAGTAAAATCTATAAAAATGTAGTGCTGGTTGGCTATTTGCTATAGAGCCCTCACAAGTCTTTTATGCGCCTCCAGGTAGCTTCAGCCAAATCGACAAATTTACTCGGTATCACTGCGGTTGTCCTAACGCTGTTATTACTGTGGTTTATTGTTTACGTCAGTCCTACGAGTGTTCAAAACGAACTTTCACATGTGGCCATTCCATATCAATCTAGGATGTCCGCTCTGCCGTTACAATATGTACAATTCGTCACCGTAATCACCGATCAATGCCATTGCGGTATGACTAGCGGCCACCTGCGACAACTCCAACCTACCTTGAGATCGGCCTTTCCCACTTGCGTCTTGTTGCAGTTCTGCATGATGTTCTTGAACATGGCGTAGATCTCCGCGTCGTGCACCAGGTGCTTGTAGAACGGGAAGTTCTCCTTGAGTCTCCTCAAAGCCTTCTCGTTGTATTGGATGAGGGTGAGGCAGTACGCGATGTTCCTTTGGTGGCGCAGGACCTCCGTCAGCCTGAATTTGCAGCAGAACCTGTCCACGAGGCTGTCCATGTGCTTTGACTTGTCCATCAAGTCGAACAGGAACCTGCGACCAACCGAGAGAAATAAATGTTACCGTACGCGGAGGAGCCATTTTGGTGACGCCTACTGACAGAGAGCGACCTCCCGAATTCGAGCGTTTCTCTATGTTACAGTTCCCGAGATCCCGGCACACGCCAAAATGGCCCGAAACGACTTACTTCATTATATCCCTGGTGTTGTCCTCGGAGGCAGAACCCATCTCCATGAGGTGCGAGAATATATCCGGCAGAACGTTATACAGATTATTCTCCTTGCGGGACAGGGTGAGGAAGAAGGTCTTGCACATCCCGCTCAGTTCCGCGTCGTCGTCCACCAGGCAAGTGACCATCTCCGCGATATGACTGTGTGACCTGATCATGTCGCGCAGTATCAGATTCGACAGGGTGAAGAACGTCGCTTTACGTATCGAGTCTGAAGGGTCGTTCAGCCTAAAAGAATCGATTAGTACACGGAACTGCAGAGAGGTATCGGTGAAATGATGGTCACACGTACCCTAGGTATATCCTGGGCGACCAAGGTTCGATTATGTTGGGGAATCTAGTCAACAGGTCCGACAAGTGGACTAGGATGGAACATTTTACTTCGGGGTGCGACGTTTTCTCGAAAATCGTGAACAACAGCTGAATGTTCTGGGCACAGAACTTGCTGGACACCAACATGTATCTAGAAGAGAGAATCCTGCATTCTCGCCATTTTTTTTAAATACAATCGTAAAATAATAATAAAAATAATAACGACAATAATAATAGTTATTATTATTAAATACATAAACTTTGTATAGTGGAGTTTTCTGGCATAATAAATTGAAATCCGGTCTCGAATTTGGTAAAAATTACATAGCCACACACAAAAAAAAGTTGTAATTTTCATGCGACATATGTTATCCTTAGTATTTTTGCCTCCTCCAAAGTAATTTCCTAACCTCAAAGAACAGGTCAAAAATAATAATGTCAATTGTTCATTTATATAGTTAAGACCCCGCCCAACGTGAATCCGCGGTCAGAATTGATGGTTCTTTTTCTAACCTCAAAAAAACGGGTCAATTAAGGTCACGAATCACGAATTTTCAAAAAATAACAGATTCGCGCCAAATTTGGTTTACGGGGATTTTCGAGGTCGCTGGTCACGGATCCGAGCTCAATTTTGCAAAATTCAAAACGGCGGATCCAAGATGGCCGACCGAATTTTCAAAAAATAACACATTCGTGTCAAATTTGGTACACGGGGGGGTTTTGGGGTCGCTGATTACGAATTCGAGGAATTGCGAAATTTATTTTGTAATATTTTTGTTTACTTTATAACCTGAGTACCCAATCATGTTTTAACCTTATTAAAGTACATAGGTAAGTAATTGATTAAATTTTTAAAAACGAATTTTGTAAATCTGATCTTGGATTAGTGATCAGTGACCCCGAAAACCCCCGTATCCCAAATTTGGTATGAATGTGTTATTTTTTGAAAATTTGGTCTGCCATCTTGGATCCGCCTTCTTGAGTTTTGCAAAATTGACCCCGAAAACCACTGTATACCAAATTTGGCGAGAATCTGTTATTTTTTGAAAATTCGTGATATCTGACCTTTAATTGACCTGTTTTTTTTTGAGGTTAGGAAAAAAACCATCAATTCTGCCCGCGGATTCACGTTCGACGGGGTCTTAACCATATAAATGAAAATTTGAATATAGAAAAAAAATTTTTGTATTTTACTTTTTCGTGAATTTTTGCTATTTTTGACCTGTTCTTCGAGGTTAGGAAATTCCCGTGATGTGATAGTTTAATTCTGACACCGGATTCGTGATCAGGAGGCAAAAATACTACGTATAACTTATGTTGCATGAAAAGTATAGACAACTTTTTTATGTGGCTGTGTTATTAGAGGGCGCCACCTACTTGGTATATTAAATTTGTAATAGAAAATACTTATTCTCCAATGTTTTTCCTAAAAATAAGTATATATATAATGTTTCATTACATAAACTCACCACTACCTTCCTTCCCACTTTATCCAGGAGTGGTTCAAATTAGTTCTAAAATTTTGTAGTGTGTTTTGAAGCCAATGAGCCGAGAACAATAAAAAATTTAAAGAACAATGGGCCAACAACGACAGGAATGTAGAAGCCAACGGGCCAAAAACAATAAAAATTACAAAAGATGAGAAAAAAAAGAATAATAAATTTAAATAAATAAAAATAATAAATAAATAAAAAATATGAAGGAAGATGTAATTACCTAAACCTTTAAATCCAGATATCCAAAAAACGGTTATTTTGTTCATTTTTTACAAATAATTCAATACACGTACCATGGTACAAAAAAGTTGTGACAATTTAAATGCATGTAAATTACCGTATTGTCGCCATCTAATAATTTACAGCAATTCAAGACCAAATTTCAATTTCCCCGGCCAGAAAACTCCCCTATACCAAGTTCTAAATATTTACTACAACTATGAATGCGGTTATTGAAGAAAAACTAACATAAAATTGTAACTTCATATTTGGGCATCGCGAATATGTGGTAGGATTTCGTCCAGACATTTTAGCGACACCCCGTATAAGACCGTCACAGCCTCGATAACAAATAAAATTTACTAACATCAGAGAATAACACCAGAAACAAGGAACAACAAGGATGCAAAACGGCAAGTCAAGGATGTAAAAAAACAATTCTCAATAAACATGCCAGTGGAAAATTTTTTTTTTATTACCTACTAGCAATACTGAATAGTTTCCAGTCTAAACGGACCAACTCCCTCACTCTCCTTTCCTCCTCCACCCCCTTTAAACGCCAGGGAAACCATCGCTTATTAGTGGAATTTTTAAAGAGCTTAGAGATGCGAAAGACATTCAATGCCTATGAATCTTACATATGAAGAGTTTTTTGGGTCGCTGATCACGAATCTGGTCTCAGAATCACGAAATTCAAAATGGCGGATCCAACATGGCGGACAAGGAAATTGAAATGTCTTCAAAATGCATGAATTTTTTTGTAACGAGGTTTTTTGGGTCTATGATTACGAATCTGGACTCTAAATCACAAAATTCAAAATGGCGGATTCAATATGGCGGACAGAAAAATTAAATTGTCTTTAAAATGCATGAATTTTTGTGTAGTGGGGTTTTTTGGGTCTCCAATTACGAATCTGAAGGCGTATGTATTCCATATGGCGGACAAAAAAATTAAAAAGATCTTCATAATCCTCAAATATTTGTTTATAGAAACTTTCTTGGATCACTGATTACAATTATGAATTCAGAATCACGAAATTCAAAGTAGCTAATCAAATATGCACAATGTATGTATAATTATTATTGATTTTTTCTTTTTCCTTTTAATCAATGTAAATGTGTCATCTCATTTAAGGGGGTGGAGGGGTAAGGAGGGTGAGGGGGTTGGCCCGTTTAGGGTGGAAACGATTCAGTATTGCTAGTAGGTACTAAAAGAAATTTTTCAGATTTTTTCAGCCAAAAATAAATTAGGCCAAAAACCAACCTTAGGGGCCCTCCTCCTTTAGTTCAGTAAACTCAGACACGTAAAAATTAGGGAAATTTCCGTAGAATTGAATGAACTTTACCCCGGATAAATGTTAACACAACAGTTTTCTTTCTTTAAAAAAAAACTAAACATTTCAGAAATACATGTTTTCAACAAAAGTTATAGAATTTTTTATAACAAAAATTTTGAGCCCAGCCCGATGTTAGTTATTACAAAAAAAGATTAAAATCGCATTTTTTTAATACTTCTATATCTTTAAGTCGAAAAAAGATATGTAGTCCTTGGTAAGTGGAATAAGTGCATTTTTGTAAAAGTACAAAATATTTGATAGTTTTTATAGAAATTGAGTATTTCCAAAATAAAAACAAAAAAGTTTCAATAAATATTACAATTATGCACTTACGTGACCTATCTTTGGCTTAAAATTTTCTCTAAGAGTTATACTTTCCTGTACAAATTGTGCACATATTGCAAAATAATTGGAAATATGCGAAAAATCTACCGAAACCTTGACTTCTTTGTTTGACCCAAAAAAAGAATTCACTTTCGGTAGATTTTTCACATATTTCCAATTATTTTGCAATATGCGCACAATTTGCACAGCAAAGTACAACTTTTAGAGAAAATTTTAAGTACAAGATGGGTCACGTAACTGTATTATTATACGTTTTATTGAAACTTGAAAAAAATGTCTTTATTTCGAAAAACTCAGTTTTCGCAAAAACTATCAAATATTTTGCAATTTTACAAGAATGCACTATTTTTCTTACCAAATACATACTACACATTCTCAAAGTTTCCTAAAAAAAATCTTTTTTTGTTTTAAAGATAAAAAATTTAAAAAATGTGATTTTTAGCGTTTTTTTGCAATAACAAACAAAATTTTTGGTTATAAGAAGCTCTACAACTTTTCTCTAAAATGGAAAAAACTGCTTTTTGCGAACTTTGGACGCCATTTTGAAACATTCAGCCGAGGTAAAGCAGTTCACCCAATTCTAAGGAATTTTCCATAATTTTTTCGTGTCTTTGTTTACTGAACCAAATTTTGGCAGAAAACGGGGTATTTTCAACAATTTAATTGGTCTAAGTGTCGCCCCTGTGAGGACAAATACAAAGTTTCATGCGACGATATTGTTGAAAACATCCACAGCAATTTCCAATTTTGACCGAGATCACTTTTTAATGTAATTAGTGCAACCCATTCGTAGATCTCATAGTCATTTCCCAAAAAACGGCACAGTCGCCAGGCTTCTTTCTCGAAATATGACCACATTAATTTTCCCTCGATTACATTTTCCTAAAAGTTACGGGCAAGCCATTGGAATTTTTTTTTGTCATTAAAATGCAAATTCTATTAACGAAAAGGATCTCTTGGCTTTTTACAATTAGAAATTTGTAAAGATTCAAAAAAGGCATCTCTTAAATTTCGACGAGGAAAACATTCTTCTCTCTTAAACATCGCAAAAATGCGATATCACAAAAACGCTCCTTACATCTCACCTATTTGCGAAATCCTACACGGAGAGACGAGTGCACAAATAAACGCTTTTTCTCAGTATAAATACCTGATCAGAGCAATCACCGCAGTCCCTTGTACCATAACGTCATCGTAAATGTTGGGCCGCTCGCATATGCCCTTAATGATGTACGCTAACTTCCCCAAACCCCCGGAACCCGTGACTACGTCGTTTTCCAACACGTTCAGTATGAACTCCGCGTCCGTGTCCTCGGCTTGAGCCCCATCCAAAGTACTATCTTCTATCTAAGAAATAACCAAATTCGAAAACTATCGGTTTAATTAAAATCACTTCTAACTTACGACAGAAGAATTCATCAACGACTCGCTTGCCGTTGAGGCGGAAATTATAGATTTTTTCTTCCTACATTTCCTGCCGCCGCAGTTCGTTAATTTGGACTCCTTCCGCTCCTCCCTGATGTTGTTCCTCCTCTTCAGTTCCTTGTAGACAGTCTCGTCGAGGTACTCGAGCTGTTTGATCGCGACGAACCCCAGGAGCTGGCACACCCTGATTATGATGAAGCTGTCCACCATCTTGTCTTCCGTTTCAGCCAGGTCCTTGGCCAGCTCGTTTATAATTTTCGTTATGAGGGTCTCGCACAGGATTTCGGGTTTCGAACACAACTATGAAAAGATAGGGCGTAAAAGGCGTACGATTTCAAGTTTGACTGCTAGAGGCAAGTTTTTTTTTTTTGTAATGGAATTTTTAATATTTTTGAAAGCCGTTTCAGTAGTTTCCAGATAATTCCGCTGTATACCTCCATATTTGTCAAGTCATTATTACTTATTAAATTTAAATAAAATTGTAATAAAGGCAAACTTATAACAGTTATATTCAAATGTTTAAAACATGGTTTTCAATAGATAATTCGTTCCGTTTGAGAGTAAACACAATATTTATTTAAATTAATAATTCCACGTAAATGAAATCTAATTGCAAATAAGTGGCAGATTTACGTGTTTTTTACCTTTTTTATAGCCCTCGAAAATCTAGACAACCTATCGGAAAATGAGTCGTTTTATGTTGCAGGCAATTAAATTACCTACAATTGAAGGTACCTGAAGTCATATTTCACCATTTTTTTAACTGTAAAATAAAGGTCAAACGCGCAAAAATCAGTTTTCGAAAATTGCACATTATTATTGCAAAAAACAATGAATGTTGATGAAATTTATGGATATATAGATAGATAAAAAATGTATAAGAAACGTCAGATCAAGCTGTAAAAAACAGAAATTACATTTTAACAAATATTTAAACACACGTATATATATATATAAAAAAAAACATAAAATACATAATGGAATAGATAGTTAATCCAATGACCAACATGTGTGCCAAAGGCCGATTCGATTGACCATAAAATTGTTGCTCCAGGCATTTGTCAATTAATTTCGTTCGTTTTGTTGCAACCAATTGTTTAATTACTAAAAGTTAATTTTAGTAGTTAATATCGTAGATATATAATCTAATTGATCCAAAGCAACGTATCAAAAAAGAAAAATTTCAAAAAGTTGAAATTATGTTGCCCTTTACAACTAACAAGTAGGCCATGCAAAACAGCGTTATAAACAAATTGTCCCAAGTTTCAGGTTTAACGATCTAATTCAACTGGAGCAATATGGCTGGTACAATTAAATGCTAGTTGGGACATGTAACACATAAAGTAGTCATTTTCTGTAATATCAGCACTTCTTGTCTGTGTTGTTATACTTCGCCGTCGAAATTATAGAGAGAGCCTTAGACACAAACTAATGCAAAAAATTAAAGGGTTAAAATAATTTCTGAAAATTTTCCATTATTTTTAACAGATTGTGTATTTAGGTGAAAAATGATCGTATGGGGAATTAAAAAAAGCATTTTGAAGCTCTAAGATTCCAGTTTTTAGATCTTTTGGTCGAAATTTTTTAGGAGCTACGGTTATCATGCAATTCTAAGAAATAGCGCGACAAAAAAATTTTGCAATTTTTTTTCATTTTTTCATTTTAAGAAACAGGATTAAAGGGTAATTTTTGGTTTTTTAGAAAATTGACGGCCAAATTAGAAATATTCACGAAATGACTAATGTTATGCATGACTTACAGTTCAATATACCCAGAAGAACCTTGTGAAGTTTCATCTCGATCTAGCGAACCGTTTCTTTGTTTCAAACTTTTGAAAAAAATTAAAGGGTTACGTTTGCATTGAAATATTTGAAAAACTTGTTGCCATATTTATTAAGCCATACTTATATACAGGTCTGGTCGAACTAAACGTGGAGGTGGTAGAAATGTATACGCCCAGTTGAAGAATGCGAATGCGGGCAAACAAAAGACAAATACAGTTGCACTGGGCAATAAATCGCGGCTGTTGACAGGTGGTTGACAAATTGCAAAACAGTGCAGTGCATCAATGCGGAATTTGGAATTTTAATTTATTATAGGCACCTTCTATTAATCATTGATATTACGATTGCAAAAGAGAGAGAAATAATATTACAACATGGCATTTTGGGGCGAAATTTACCATCAATATAATAAAATTGTTTCTGGACATAAATAATTAAAATATGTTGTTGGCCAAATGAACATATAATAGCAATTTTCCACACATTATACAGGTGAGTCAGTTTTTCGTAGACAAACTTTATCAGGAGATAGAACACATGTTTTTAAAAAGAAAAGTTCCTATAAACATATGTCGTAGAAGGCTTCATTTCCGAGATACAGGGTGTTGAATATAATTTTTTTTTCTCGAATTTTCATTATAACATAAACGAATGCTTAGATTTTTTTCATGTTTGGGAGATAATGCCTATTAATTAAGGGGCATAAAACAAGCGATAAGAATGTTCAGAAACTTGCACAATGGCGGAGTGGAGGGGGTGCTCAACCGCTTTCTTAAACAGAACTTCTACGCCTATGACTATTTTTTTTTTTAAAACTGTTATTTTCATTATCTACATACAGTTTAACAAAAATAATGTCCCTTCTGTTTCGAAATCCATGTGCGTTTCCGAGTTATTTTGATTTTTAGTGTTTGTTGTGGTACTAAATTAAGTAATTTATTTATTATCAATTATCGGCTAAATATTTAATTCTTTCAACGAAACCTACCTAAATATGGTTTGTTAAGGATTCTAAAAAGCCGAAATCTCTTATTCTTTATCTCTTTCCAATGCAGNAATAGATAATTCGTTCCGTTTGAGAGTAAACACAATATTTCTTTAAATTAATAATTCCTCGTAAATGAAATCTAATTAGTTTCATTTTTTGAAAATAATTACACTGAAAAAAGCTAAAAGTATTATAAAAGTGCTATAGTCTTAATGCTCCAGTCGAATTAGAGATTGAACGTTAAAAAATTATTAGTAGAATTATATTACCAATAAAGTAACTCGAAAGAAGTGACACTAAGTTGGCAAAATGTTTTTTTTTCCTTTTTTACTGCCCACAAAAATCTAGACGACGTATCGGAAAATGAGTTATTTTATGTTTTGTGCAAGTACATTTTTTTAGGTTTTTTTATTTAATTCAATTGGAGCAATAGCCCTGGGATAATTAAATGCTACTTGGAAACATTTTTCCAGCTAAGCCATTGCCTGGACCAGATAGCTTGTTTATTCAGCTTCAATTTCCTTTTTTTTAAATTTGATACGACCATTTTTCATCGAAATATCAGACTTTTAATGGAAAATGATCGTTTTGTCTTCAATCATCGATATCTCGACGACAAATGGTCGTACAGAGAATTGAAGGGCTGTTTCAAAAACTGGAAACATTTGAGAAAAAAATTTTTTCATCTTTTACACGAATTTTAAAAAACAGGAACAAAGGGTAATTTATGGTTTTTTAGAAAAAGACGGCTAAATTAGAAAATTCACAAAATGAGTAATGTTAAGCATGACTTTTACAGTTCGATATACCCAGAAGAACCCTGTGAAGTTTCATCTCGATCTAGCGAACCGTTTCTTTGTTCCAAACTTTTGAAAAAAAATTAAAGGGTGTTGTTTTTTTAACTTAAACACTTCATAATCATGATTAAAATAGAAAAAACATTTTTTTTGGGGTTTTCTCATATTTTTACCACAAATAACGTTTAAATTGGTTTTTGAATTTTTTTTTAAATTTTTTTTTCAAAGAAGAAAGGGTAGTTCTGAAAAAAAACTGTTATTTAAATGATTACAGGCTGCGCAAAAATTAATTACAAATTTGTCTCAAAAAACGGTGTGAATCGGGATCGAAATCTGGTTTGGGTCATCAACTTTAATTTTAATTTAATTAAAAGTTGATGAACAGGAGCATAGGATGGAAAAGCTAAATCGTATTGTAAACAATTGGATTTTGTTTTCTTCAATGTCCGGAAGGTTT
Organism: Anoplophora glabripennis; assembly: GCF_000390285.2. NCBI lineage: Eukaryota > Metazoa > Arthropoda > Insecta > Coleoptera > Cerambycidae > Anoplophora > Anoplophora glabripennis. Next base: position 161,590 of record NW_019416935.1, read on the forward strand.
TCCAAAAGAGCAAAAAAAAATTCAAAAATTTTTGAAAATTTTATAGAAAATTTTTTGAAATTTTTTTTTATTTTCATCAATTTAAATGATACTTGCGGTAAAAATGTGAGAAAACCTCAAAAAAAAATTATTTTCCATTTTAATCACGATTATGAAGTGTTTAAGCTCAAAAAACGTCTCTAATTTTTTTCAAAAGTTTGACTGGAACAAAGAATCAGTTTGATCGAGATAAAACTTCACAGGGTTCTTCTGGGTATATTGAACTGTAAAAGCCATGCATAACATCAGTTATTTCGTGAATATTTCTAATTTAGCCGACAATTTTCTAAAAAACCAAAAATTACTCTTTTTTCCCGTTTCTTAAAATGAAAACATTTTTTTCCGAAAAGTTACGGCAGCATGTTACAGGAAATTTACTTCAGTTTTCGAAACTGCCCTTCAATTCTCTGTACGACCATTTGCCGCCGAGATATCGATGATTAAAGACAAAAGGATCCTTTTCCATTAAAAGTGCGATAAATCGAAAAATGGTCATATCGAAATTTATAAAAAAGGAAATTGAAGTTGAATAAACAAGTATGCAATGGATGAAATTTCCAAATTTTTTTGTCATGCTATTTCTTCTAGAAAGATCTAAAACCTAGAATCTTAGCGCTTCAAAATGCATTTTTTAATTCCCGATACGACCATTTTTCACCTAAATACAGTCCGTCAAAAATCACGGAAAAATTTCGGAAACTCTTTTGATCCTTTAATGTTTTGCATTAGTTTAATATAAAAACATTATTACCATAAAGCGTATAAAGTATAAAATTAGTTTTATAACAGTTCAATATTATTTGTTTTGTATTAAATGCACATCTATGCACATCGATAGGATCTACAATCGTATATAGACTAAGTTACACTGAACGTCGATCTAATTTCTATCTCTGTCTATTGAACATATAATAATGATAGGGAAATGTTTTTTTTTAGTGGGTGTAAACGTACGGACGTAGTACTTGATTTAGACGTCGTTAGAAACGCCATAGGATAAGCGTACACGAAGGGTGCTAATCCAGTGGCTATAATATATTTATAAATTAAAAAATGCAACCGAGACATTTTAAAACGCAGTAATAATTAAAATGGATCAAAGTGCCGTTTGTAGCAAACGGTCTATCGGTCATAAACGCCTAAACTTACGCGATGGCATCGTTTTATAGAAAACAATTAAAATTTAAAACAAAATGTTGCTACAATATTTTTGAAGTTTTCTTGATAAAACCTCTAAAAATAAGACGTTTATGTTTTATTATCTTTTTTCCATATTTTCTATATCGCGTTGCCTTGTAAATCGATACGCCTATGGATTTTCAGTTCCCGCAACCTCCTTACTAATCCAAGAGTTAGCGATGAGTCACTCTCACTTTCAGTAAATAAAATTTAAAGCAAAAATCAGTGTATGAAACAACTCACAAAAGATGAAATACACGAAAATTTAACTAAAAAGGTTAATAACAAAATTACGTAATAATCCAATGTTAAAAATTAGATTAACAACGGATTAAGGAACTAATAAATTGTTGCTGCCGCTAACAGTATTGAGGACATTTCAAAATGAGCACAATTTGCCCCAATACACGCTCTGTAGGGTCTTAAAATATTTAATTGTATGCACTGGAGCAGCTATCGAAGTATTTAAAAAAAAATGTCGATGATGTCATAGGTTTATGAAAAATAGCGTAAAAAAGGTTTCAGCAACGTGACAAAACGACAATTCCTATTTAGTAATTGACGTGTTTTAGTGTTTTTGTGAAAACGCAACACAAAATAAAATACGAATTTTTTGCGTTACTACTGGGACGCACTGTATACAGGATTATCCAAATATATTGGTACATTTGTTTTTCCGTTCTTCCTAACTTATCAAAAAAATAATATTATTTCAGAAGATATTTACAGTAGTCAGTAAATGATATATTTTTTTTAATTATTAACACCCTGTATCTGGAAAACGGTTGAAATTTCGAAATACGTATATACGACAAAGTACCATTATTTTTCGTTGTACTATCTGCTCCCGATGTCTCGTAGATTAAAACTGAGACACCCTGTATGTTTTTTACCAAGTCCTAAACAAAAATTTTTGACAAAACTCACTACCTCCTACTCGCTTACCTTGTAAATGAAATCTATTCCCCCGAACAACGCCTTGTTGTAGTACTCCACCGGCTCGAAGAACTTCTTCCCCAGTATCTCCAACAGACTACCGAATATCTCATCGCCCGGCTTTATCTTGTAGGGCGGGTTCTTGCTGGTAATATCGATCTTCTCCCTGCCGGCGACCGACAGCAACTCGCAAGCGCTACCCAGGAACTGCATGTCGCGCGTGCCTCGCTCCCCGAAAGCCACCGTCGCCACCAGCTTGATGTTCCGCGTGACGATGGTCTTACGGCCGAGGGCGCACATGCGCAGCAGTTTCGTGGCGGCGTGCGAGTCCCCCTCGGTGCAGCTGATCTTCTGCGTGAAGTACTGCCAGAACATGTCGATGATGCTGTTGTCGAGGATGCCCTTGGCCGTCCACTCGGATATGATTAGTTGGAAGTCGTCGATGTTGTTGAGGGGAACCGTCTTGACGAGCCGTATCAGGCGACAGACTATCGTCAGGCAGTGCTCCCTGAGGGGTTAACAAAGCAACGTCAGCGATGAAGTATTTGTCGTGGGCGGATTTTTTTTTCTTAATGTATTTTTTTTTTGTTTTTTTTTTTGTTGAATGACGATGAGTCTTGTTAAGAATTTGTTATTTCGCGTAAAAATATTAATTGTGTTGCTTTGGATTAAAAAAATAATAATAAACTGATGATGGTTGCTTAAAGATGAAACGTTGCAACAAAAATAAAGTAAAATTCATCCAAGCCGCTATTTCTTTGGTGGCTTAAACTCGCCAATTTTGAACAAGTCTAAAATCCGATTTTCATTAAGTATCAGTAAGTCTAGGGACGACTCGACGTGAACAAACTTACTCTGTGTTAGTGCAATCGGTGTTCAGGTAAATCGTCTTGAAGGCGTTGATGATGCAGTCCCTGCGCTCCTGCTCGTTGCGCTGCATGATCTTCAGCATCGCTAACGAAAAAAAAACCTTAATATTCAGTCGAAACTAATCATGACAGGGAAAGACATTAGCGGAAAATTTCAAGCCACGCCCCTGCCTCTGTAAATTGTTACAGTAGTTCCGATGACTGAACTTTATTGGCTTATCCTTTTCTTGGAATTATACCTCAACAAATATTGTACGAACTGTAGCAATTCACCGGAGCAGGGGCATGTTTTCAAATGTCCGCCAATGTTTTTCTACCTCAAGCGTCAAATGCAGTTAATTCCATGAGTGGCGCGGGGGTCTTCTCAAACAATATCGTACGAATGAAATAAATGCATAACGTCAGCCGAGCACATCTAATATTTTCCACAAATACTGTTTTTAGAATCACGAAAAGTGAAAAAACTTCATGTTGGCGACACTGCGAAGGGGGCGAAAAACCGACATACGCTTACCCAAGATTCCCCGCATGGAATTATCGATGCTAAACTGATAGGCGGACGTGAAGAACTCCACGGCCTCGTGCATGTCCCCGATGGTGGTGGTCTCCAACAGCTCGATCATGATGGGAATGGCATTGTCGATCAGCCTCAGGAAACCCACGCAGTCCTCCAGGAAGTCAACGTGCGTCTCCATCGCCTCCATCCTCTTGAAGTCCTCCTCGGTCATCTTGACGGTGCCGCCCGCCCTCATCTCCTCCACCAGCTTGTTGATGTCGAAGAATACCAAGTGGAACACCAGGAGGTACATCTCCGATTCCTCCATGGCGTTGTTTTCCCTGTTTTAAAGGAGTTTTTTTTGTATTTATTTTGCGTCTTAAGGAATTTGGAGTATCTCATACCCCAACAGTCGGAATTCCTCCTGGTCCCTACCGGACTTCTTGCAGAGCCTGAACGCCTCCTTGTATTTTCCTTCCGTTAAATACATTTTCAGTATTTCCGTCATCTGATCCCATGTTAAACGATTGTCTTGCTGCTCCTCAACGTCCTGTTCATGAGAGCCTTCCGCTGAGGATTCTGCGTGTACATGCATCAAAAGTGACAAAATATGTAATTTTTTCCATGTTTAACTCTAAATCGGTTTGGCGGTGCGGGTGAGATATAACCTACAAAGTATATGTCAAATGCACACATAGGCAACTTTACTGGTAAGGGATTGAAAATTACCCCCACTACTTGACTCCAGAGCCCGAGAGGACAGCGATATGCGTCTGTCCTTTTTTAGACAGAGACAAAATAAATTTCTGTTGTCTCTGTTAGCATTCATTTTGAAATTTAACAGCTGACGCCGGAACTTCATCATGATTCATACGTTACAATATAATTTTAGAATTTTCAGAAAATGTAATAATGTGAATGAAGAAATTATACGTGAAACATTGCCAATGACATCAATTTACAAATGAACTACATGGTGATTTACAAACAGTGACAAAAAATGAAACCTCGAATTCTTTAGTGAATTTTAAGGTAGGTCTTTCATATAAAGTTTTTGTCTAGGTCGGTTCACTAAAACAATCCAGTGTTAAATTAATATTTTTAATTTTTTATAACATTTTAGAAACTAGTGAGTGAAATAATTTGAAATTAATCACATGAATGTATGTAAATATTGTACAAAATCGGAAGCATTTTCTTAAAAAACAATGTTCCAGTGGCTGAGATACAGGGCTTTATTATGATATTTTCGGATTCTCCTTACAATTTTCTACAAATCACCACCCCTTTATNATGAGGAACTTTCGACCACCCTGTATAATGCGAAATGTACAAAATGTAAATTATAAACCTTTGTCCAAGCTGGTACACTTATTTTTTGTATAATTAATAAAATGCTTACCGTTCTCGTTCTTGAGTTCCTCCTCGATGGCAACTTTGAGCTTATCTTTTATCGAGTTCCACTGTCCTTGGATCTCCTCCAACTTTTTCGTTTTCAAATCCTCGAACTCGACTTTCATGGAGTCCAAAACTTTCCGATCCTTCTCCAACTGCCCCTGCATAACTTCTAACGATAACTGCAACGGAAAAAGCAGGTATAAAAAGAAACTTACTTTTTTTTTANTTTAACGAAACTTCCTAGATAAAAGCTTTATACGAAAGAGCCCTCTTAAAATTCACTAAAGAATACGAGGTTTCATTTTAGGTCAGTGTTTGCGAATCACCTTACGAATATAATGAGAAGTTATCGTATGCCCCTTTACACCCAATCTTATACCCCTCGTATGTGCAATAATTGCCCTTGAAAGTGTTTCTTACTCCAAACACCGATGGCATATTTAATGCATTTTTTCATTGAGTTGGCTGATCTATTTCTTACATAGTATATCTTATCTATGGTCAAATGTCACTGCTACTCGAGGCCTACTGGCACAAAGCACCAATTTGTACCTGCAATGTTGACAATATGGATACGACATACTTGGTAGGTTATATCTCACCTACACTCAACACATATTGTGGATAGACAACCAAACGGCTGAATTGTTCATTGGATATCTTCTCTGGGATTGAAAAATATTGCTTGACAAGATTTTTTACAAAAAATATTTCAAATTTACTTAAATTATTTAGAATAAAAAAGAGAAATCCTTGTACAAGTACCAAAGTATCAATTTTATTTAAACAGGAAAATACAATTATTCCCAAATTTAACGCCTTCCACGGGCTCAACCAAGCAAATTTAGTCAACTTCAAGGATTTGCGATTGTTCCATATATGAGGAACTTTCGACCACCCTGTATAATGCGAAACGTACATAATGTAAATTATAAACCTTTGTCCAAGCTGGTACACTTATTTTTTGTATAATTAATAAAATGCTTACCGTTCTCGTTCTTGAGTTCCTCCTCGATGGCAACTTTGAGCTTATCTTTTATCGAGTTCCACTGTCCTTGGATCTCCTCCAACTTTTTCGTTTTCAAATCCTCGAACTCGACTTTCATGGAGTCCAAAACTTTCCGATCCTTCTCCAACTGCCCCTGCATAACTTCTAACGATAACTGCAACGGAAAAAGCAGGTATAAAAAGAAACATACTTTTTTTTTAAACAATTTTCAGCTGTATTAAGCCAAGAAAATAAAATTTTTTAATCGAAAAAAGTCCTATCCGGGATATTATTGTAAAATTGTCTAAAGGAACATAATACAAGACATATCACATCTCGTGAATCAAAAAATTTCATTAGCTAACTTTTCTATTTAAACAAATAAGTGAGGAAAACAGTTTTTTCACTTTGCAGGGAAAACCATCAATTTTAGCGAAAAGTGACTCCCAGACAGCTTGTAGGGAGTAAAATTATCTACAAAATGAGACTTGTTAAATTAAAATCGGTTAATAAACAAAAAAGTTATTGCAAAAAAACAAGAAAAGTGCTCATCTTTTAATTTGTTTATAACTATCACATTTATTGTTAAAATTTTATAAAACCTATGACACGTTGAGGGTTTTGTCATACTTTTTCATAAAAATATATCTATTATTAAAAATGGTTGTGATTAATATTTTTTGAATTAATTTTGATGTTGCAATTTTTTTTTAATTTATAATAAATATAATAAAAAAACTTTATACAGGGGTCGGCATAAGTCAGGCAACGCTCTCGAAAAATCGGCATAAGTCCGGCAACGCTCATAAGTCTGGTAACGCTGTCGAAAAAGATTAAAACGAAGCATGTTCGTGCTTCTGACAGTTGTGTCTGTGTCATGAACATGATAACACGTGCTCGTCGAGTAGACGCGTTTTCAGAATAAAAATTAATGCTCTTAATGCAAATTGGTTGCCTGACTTATGCCGACCCCTGTATATTAAAATTTCAAGAAGTTAAACTTGTAATTTTATCGACCGCATTATTTTTATTAATATTTTTTAATTTTGAGAATTTTGCAACAAAATCAAATGCTTTTTATTCTTTTTTTAAATTTTTTTAACAATAAATAATAATTTGAAAATAATTTGTGAATTTTTACTTTAATTTTACATTTAAATCGTAATTAAATAACTAACAAAATATTGAAAAAATAAGTTTACTTTGGCTTAATATGTAAAAAAATAACTTTTTAAATGAACGATAACTTCATTTATTTATTTAATAATAGTAAAATAATTCCGAAACTGAAATTTTAATTAATATTTCGTGTAACAATAATTTTTGACATTTTTGTAAATTAAAAAAAAAATGCATTTTTTCTGGGGTTCACGGGTATTCTACGAATTCATAAATATTCCCATTGTTATGTTTTCGTCGAGCTACCAAAGTTTAAAAAAAATGATGTTTCTACGATGAATAGAAGCCGAGATATTGCAAAATTTTACAGTGCGCATCAATTTGAACTTTTCTCGCGCGCGCGATTCGCTTGGACGAGCTTGCACCATCACCACGCCGGCGCCGGATAGTTTAGTTAGCAAGTACCTTCTCTTTAAAGGGCTCATGAGTCGTTAATTTTCTACATTTTTCAAAGCAATTCACGGGAAATCGTAGTTTACGTCATAAACTTTATTTTGCGAAAAATTCAAGTCTTAATGTTTATAAACAATTGCGCTACGATTTTTTAAAAACTTGGCTCCTGTTGGTCGTAGAAGGTGCTTTTTTACAAAAAAAATTGTATTTTTTTGCCAGCTATGCATTGAATCTATTTTCGGTGAGGTAGCATAAATAGCAACAATTTTATTCAAATTGTTGCTATTTAGCAAGCGAAAAAGGCACAGTTTTTTAATGCACATTTTGAGAATGTTAATGTCAAAAAAGGGTGATATTTTTTAATAGGTCGCTTAATTACGTCTTTAAGATTACAATGACGCTTTCAGAATCATGTTTGGTTGAAAATTAACGCCTGTACAGAGGCTTAAAGTTCATAACTTTTGGAGCCTATTAGGGTTGATGACTATAAAAACAAACCATATACAAATTATTGTTGATACAAAGATTTTATATAAAAGAACCTGCCTGTATAGTAAAANTGAAATTTTAATTAATATTTCGTGTAACAATAATTTTTGACATTTTTGTAAATTAAAAAAAAAATGCATTTTTTCTGGGGTTCAGGGCTATTCTACGGATTAATAAATATTCCCATTGTTATGTTTTCGTCGAGCTACCAAAGTTTAAAAAAAAAAGATGTTTCTACGATGAATAGAAGCCGAGATATTGCAAAATTTTACAGCGCGCATCAATTTGAACTTTGGATTTCACTTTTCTCGCGCGCGCGATTCGCTTGGACGAGCTTCCCCCATCACCATGCCGGCGCCGGATAGTTTAGTTAGCAAGTACCTTATCTTTAAAGGGCTCGTGAGTCGTTAATTTTCTACATTTTTCAATGCAATTCACGGGAAATCGTAGTTTACGTCGTAAACTTTATTTTGCGAAAAATTCAAGTCTTAATGTTTATAAACAATTGCGCTACGATTTTTTAAAAACTTGGCTCTTGTTGGTTGTAGAGGGTGCTTTTTTACAAAAAAAATTGTATTTTTTTGCCAGCTATCCATTGAATCTATTTTCGGTGAGGTAGCATAAATAGCAACAATTTTATTCAAACGGTGATATTTTTTAATAGGTCGCTTAATTACGTGTTTCAGATTAAAATGACGCTTTCAGAATCATGTTTGGTTGAAAATTAACGCCTGTACAGAGGCTTAAACTTCATAACTTTTGGAGTCTCCGTTATAAACAAATTGAATTGTGAGAAAAACTATTACACCTACAGCGCGTCTTTTGGCACACTTTTGAAGTATGACAAAACCCTCAACTTGTCATAGGTTTTATAAAATTTTAACAATAAATGCGATAGTTATAAACAAATTAAAAAATGGGCACTTTTCTTGTTTTTTTGCAATAACTTTTTTGTTTATTAACCGATTTTAATTTTGTAGATAATTTTATTCCCTACAAGCTGTCTGCGAGTCACTTTTCGCTAAAACTGATGGTTTTCCCTGCAAAGTGAAGAAACTGGTTTCCTCACTTATTTGTTTAAATAGAAAAGTTAGCTAATAAAATTTTTTGACTCACGAGATGTGAGATGTCTTGTATTATGTTCCTTTAGACAATTTTACAATAATATCGCGGATAGGAATTTTTTCAAGTTTCTCTTTTATTTTCGCTAATTTTCCTGGCGTATATGCATTATTGCTCTATTTTTACTTACGTTTGCGCTGTAGGCGTTGTAGGTCAAAAAAGTCGTCACACAGTTGGCGGCGTTCTTCCTGACCAACGCCCCTTTATCGGTGAGACGTTCGGTAATCTTCTCCAAGATGAGCCGCTGAGTTTTCAGAGGTATGGCCGACTCCTTCTGAAGTCTGGCCCAGTGTTGGATGACCTTCGCTCTGACCACCGCAGATATGTCCTCGATATGTTCCATTAAGATCGCCAGGAAGTCGTCTCGAGACTCGCGCTGGTCGTCGGTCAGGTCGTGGTTGGTCAGAACGTTTATGATTATTTCCGTGATCACGGTTAGTATGGAGTTCCGCAGCGTGGCGGACTGGAATCAGGAATAAATTTGTTCGTGTCGTTAGAATCGATGTTACAGGGAAAATGGGGTTAGATTTGAAATTTATTTTGCTTAAAAAAAATTGGGAGACATGTATTTAAAAAATTAAAATTAAGCCCATAATATTAGACAAATTCAATTTTTTTGGCAAAATTTAAGATATAGAAATTTTAACTGCACTTATACAGAAAAAAAAATGTATAGGTGGCCAAGTGATCCAAAAGTGACCTTTTTTTTAATATAAAAAATAATACAAATAGCTAATCTTTTTTCAACATCAAAAATAAGGATGTCAAAAAAGTTTCGAGTTGAAATTTGAAAATTTGAGAAACAGTGCTTCTTCATTAAAGTGACTTGTAACAATCTTTACTTTTAAAAAATTAAGTAGGCCTTTTCAGAAGCAAAAATATGTTTTCCATGTATAGTCCAACCAAATTACAGTTGGAGAAAAAAAAATTGTTACCTGGACTTTTATAAGTGGAAATGGTAAAAGGGCTTATAAAAAACCTAAAAAAAATAAATGCGTGAGCAGGGGCGGCGGAGGGTTGATTTGGGTGGTTGAAAAGTTATGAAAGATTGTATCATTGAGATTTCTGGCGAAAGTTTACATCAAACAAAAAGGTATCTAATACAAAAGTTGTAGATCATGCAAAAATCTACAACTTTTGTAGAGGTCACTTTTTAACAGAACCTCAAAATTTCCGAGAAAAATGCGAAAAACAGGTTTTTTCTGATTTTTCGTTTTTTATTTCTAATTTCTGCAAAAATAATTTAATTTTGACGAAACTTGGTAAAAGTATACCTTTCTCTGTCTTAAGTAACCTCAAATTTTTTTAGATAAAAAAATCGAGAAGTTTCTGAGATATTCATTTTTTTCGTTTCGTGAAACACTTTTTTTCCAAAGAAAAATTCTACTTAAAAAAATCATCGTACAGAGTTCTGCCGGTAATAATTTTTTTCGTTTTGACATATACTTTTTGGTGAAATAAAAAAATCTGTAATAACATTTCAAAAACATGCTCAAAAATGCAAAAAAATAAAAAATGATTTGCAACAATGAACTTTTCAGTTATTGTTGATAATTTGTTTAAATTAAAAAACATTCAAAAACTGATTACACCATTCAATTTTACAGAAAAAAATAAAAAAACTGTCTCGTTGTTTGACCCGCCGCCCCTGCTCACGTATTTATTTTTTTTTTCGTTTATTATAAGCCCCTTTACCATTTTCGACTTATAAAAGTTCAGGCAACAATTTTCTTTTTTTTCTCCTCTAAATGAGTTATTTTGATCGGTCAAGTAGGAAAAGTACCATTTTTGTAGATATTGAAAAATTTTATTAGGAAAAGTATCCAACAAATAAATTTACGACTATACAGGGTGTATCACGAAGAGTGACAGTAGTATTCTCAAAAATTAGTCAAAATTGAAATCTGAAAATTTTTATACAGGGGTTTATCAACAAGTTCTATTCAATGAAAATAGTGTCAACTTTTTAACACTTCCGGTTATACCGAAAGTCATCATCAACTGTTATTTCGAATGGAACATCTAAACATTTAAAATCTAGACTAATTTCATATAAGGCACTATAGGCCAAAATGTGACAGTTTTCAAGTTATCAATTTTTGAAAAAAGTTGAAGGAATCAAGTGGTTTTTGAAAATAAAATAAGCTTTATTTATTAATGAAATTTGGCATGGATAATTTTAAAGCAATGGGATTCAACGAGTTTATGTCAAATTTGTAAAAATTTATAGTGTTTAAGAACGTGTGACCAATATTGTGACGCTGAAGATGAATTTACTCAAATATTTCAAATGGTACACCCACACCCTTATATTATGACATTAATAGATGCACAATTAAATTTACTTTAAAATTATACTATAGCTCCCTATACCCAAAGATAACAGTTCTTGGGTAAATTGGAAATTATTGATTTCAACACAGAAAAATTAAAAAGGGCAATGATTTGAATAAACCCACTATACTCGTAGATTTTTCTGTGTTGAAATCAATAATTTCCAATTTACACAAGAATTGTTAACTTTGGGTATAGGGAACTAGAGTATTCTTTAAAGTAAATTTAATTGTGCATCCATTAATGTAGGGTGTACCATTTGAAATATTTGAGTAAATTCAACTTTAACGTCACATTATTCGCCACACGTTCTTAAACACTCTGCATGAATTTTTGCAAATTTGACAAACTGATTGAATTCCACTGCTTTTAAATTATTCATGCCAAATTTCATTAATAAATAAAGCAAAATGGCAGTGTTATTCTATTTTCAAAAATCATTTACATCCCTCAATTTTTTTCGAAAATTAATTGAACTTGAAAACTATCACATTTTGACTCATAGTACCTTATATGAAAATAGTCTAGAATTTGCCGTAGATTAAAAACGCAAATATACCTAGTGTTCCATTTGAAATAATAGAGCTGATGATGATTTCCAATATAACCGGATGTGCGAGGAAGTTGACACTATTTTCATTGAGTAGATCTTTTTGATAAACCCCTGTATACAAATTTTCAGAATTCAATTCTGACTACTTTTTGAGATAATCTTACTGGGCCCTCTTCGTGATACACAATGTATAACAAATTTCAACACAACTCACCAGCTTTGATATTTTTTTTTATTTAACTATAATTGAATTGTAAAATATGAACCGATTGCCATCAAATTTGATACAAGCACGTGATCTTATTTATTAAAAATTGTTGCTAATAAAGTTTTTCGATATCTTAAATGAAAATAGCTCTATATACACCGTAACTTAAAAAAATATGTATATCATTAAAATTATCTAGGTGACCTCACTGTCTTTATTTTTGCAATATACAGGGTGTTACAACCATCAAAAGTTATAATATATTTAACGAGCTTGGTTAAAAAAAAAAATTCTAAGAAAATATCTAAACTCTCAAACATACATCACTACATATTATAAAACAAAGTCCTCCGCCGCGTCTGTCTGTCTGTTCGCGATAAACTCAAAAACTACTGCACCGATTTTCATGCTGTTTTCACCAATGGATAGAGCGGTTCTCGAGGAAGGTTTTAGTGTGTAATTTGTTAAGTTTTTGTATACATTAACGATATTTGCTGGATATGTCGGAAAAAAATGAGCCGTCTGAGAGCTTTCAACGAAAATGCTGCCTAAACACTTTGTGATATAACAAAATAATGTATGGTGGAATTGTGTGTCTTATACTGTGTCTACACAAAAGTCTGTGATGGCATATGTCTATCTCTTAAGGATAACACTATATCCATTTTAATACTTTAAAAAATGGGCAATTATAAAGCGTTAATTAGAAAGTTATTTACACAAATACGGTATTAATCCTTATCATTTTAAAAACGTTACTTGGCTTGAGCATTTCATGAAGATTATTTTTTCCCTTTACACCATGCAAATTAAATGAATACCTTAGGAGATATAGCAAAATCAAAATAATGCGCAACGAAATTAATTTNGTGTATCACGAAGAGGGACAGTAGTATTCTCAAAAATTAACATCAATAATATATTTAACGATTTTGGTTCAGAAAAAAAAAATTCTAAGAAAATATCTAAAGTCTCAAACATACATCACTGCATATTATGAAACAAAGTCCTCCGACGTGTCTGTCTGTCTGTTCGCGATAAACTTAAAAACTACTGCACCGATTTTCATGCTGTTTTCACCAATGGATAGAGTGGTTCTCGAGGAAGGTTTTAGTCTATAATTTGTTAAGTTTTTGTATGCATTAACGATATTTGCTGGAGGTGATAAGCCGTCTGGGAGCTTTCAACGAAAACGCTGCCTAAACACTGAGATATAACAAAATAATGTATGGGGAATTGTGTGTCTTATATAGGTCTACAGAAAAGTCCGCGATGGCATATGTCTATCTCTTAAGGATAACATACTATATCCATTTTAATAGTTTCAAAAATGGGCAATTATAAAGGGGTAATTGGAAAGTTATTTACACATATACGGTATTAATCATTATCATTTTAAATACGTTAGTTGGCTTGAGCATTTCATGAAGATTATTTTTTCCTTTTACACCATGCAAATTAAATGAAAACCTTAGGAGATATAGCAAAATCAAAATAAAGAACAACGAAATTAATTTCGTGTCGCCGTGATTTGACCGGGCCACGCGGGCACCCCGTGACTCCTCGCCTCGCGACCGAGCCGGGTGGGTCCGAAAGTTTATGTAGTGTATCAATGTATGGTGGAATTGTGTATCTTATATATGCGTACAGAAAAGTCTGCCATGGCATATGTCTATATGTTAAAGATAACACACTACCTATATCCATTTTAATACTTTAAAAAATTGGCAATTATAAAGCGGTAATGTAAAAGCTATTTACACAAATACGGTATTAATCCTTATCATTTTAAATAAGTTAGAGGCTTTAAGCATTTCATGCACATTATTTTACTCTTTTACACCATATAATTTAAATGAATATCTTAGGAGTAATCGCAAGAAAATTACGGACGCGAGAATAAAATTCAAGCACCTCGCTTCACTTGATACGATCGCCGACCCTCCCCCCGCACCGTCTTGCCTACTGTTTAACTAATAAGCCGAACGATAACACGCGCCTGATCCTTTAATAAACTGACTTGGAGCAAATGGAGGTGACTACTGACAACTGTGTTTTCTTTCTGGGTGTTGTTGGAAAGTTATAACTGCGTTCAATATTTTAAGGTCACATTTTTGTTTTGAATTTGTTGTCTTTAGGTAGTCAGAACATACATAGATACTTGCAAACATACTTTTATTTCATTGAGTTTTAATAATTTGTTTGTTTTTTTCTTATTGTGAATCATTTAAAACTTCATAGTCGCATTTTTGTTTTGTGTTTGTTTTCTTTAGGTAGTTAGATACCTAACTACTTACTTATTAATTAAAATTGATAGTCCTGAACATTACTTTAGTACTTTAATTTAATTCGTTTTGTTTTCACATTGTCGGTAGTTATCTATATCGTTTTAAATTTAAAGGTTTTGCATTTTTAGTTTTGAGTTCGTTTGTTGTCTTTAGATATATAGATATATCGTGAATTATTTTAAAATTAATATTAGGGTCGCATTAGATGAAAGATGATCGATTTTTTGTTCGTTACGATTTAACTCAAAAACTACTCAACCGATTTTACAGAAAGCTACCTCTCCTCGGAGTAACATAGGCTATTTTATATTTGGCCATGCGAAGCTGGGACGGGTTGCTAGTGAAATTATGTAAAAAAAAATGTAACAAACATTTGTCCTAAGACTCCTAAGACAGTTTGTCTCAAAACTATACCCTTCGTTGTTTAGTCAAAGTGTTTGTTTTTGTTTTCTTTTCTAGCGAAAGTTGTACAATGTAAAATTTTACATAAAAATAATCTATTGACTTATTCTTCTACTCTTAAGATTAACAGAGTTAGGAAGGTTAGAAATTAAAGGGTATGAGAAATTTAAAAAAATTATAAGCAGAAAAATTTTAAGTTCATTATAAAGTTTCTTTCCATGNAAACAACATTCAAATACCCCCCACCACTTTATTTCGAAAGATAGAGAAAAATTGTTTTTACAAAAAATGTTCGACTTTAATTTAACATTAAAACGCAAATACTTTTTTGTTACATTCATTGGGGAAAATCGTGAGAAACGTAACTTTATGTAATTCAATATGGTGGAAATGCCCACTGGCGGCCATCTTGGAAACTTGAAAATAATTTCCAGCAAATTCCCTTGCCCACTTTACCCATAAAATTTTTTACCGTAGCTCTCTACGATCACTAGTTTCTGAGACACAGCCGCTTACCTCGCTTATTTGCCCACCCTGTACAATGTAAAATTTTACATAAAAATAATATATTGACTTTTTCATCTACTCTTAAGATTAACAGAGTTAGGATGGCTAGAAATTAAAGGGTATGAGAAATTTAAAAAAATTATAAGCAGAAAAATTTTAAGTTCATTATAAAGTTTCTTTCCATGAAATAGATTTTTTTTAATATTTAATGAAAAATATATATCTATTTCTCTGAAAAGAAAGTTTATATATGTATTTTAGTGTAGATTGAAAAAAAATTATCCTCAAACTAACTTATATCAAAAATTCAGGTAAGTTGACAAAATTTCTCACTCGAAAAATGTATGAATCTTAAAAAAAGCAGCAAGGTCGTATTGTTGATCTTTAAATTCAACTCACCTCATGTCCAAGATATGTATTCAAATACAACACTTCCGGAATCATCAGATCCGGCATCAGAACGGCCATCGAGGACAGAGCGTTAGCGCAGTATCGCGCCCCCTACAATAAAATTTTCGTCATCGAGATCCCCTCGCTTCCCTCGCACCACTCACCTGGCTATCCTGGTACTTCTCGTCAGTCTGCCACTCTGTGATCTCCCTTATAAGATCGTGCACAACGCCCCTACAATTAAAATTCTGCACCAACTGCTGTATGCCTTCCGGAGTACAGTGAACCAGGTGCTCGTGCATTTTAATGAGTTGCACCATTCGAATGACGAAAGCGGTGCCGTGACTGTAATTCTTGATGAGGAACCCTAACAGGCTGAATATTTCCATTCTTACCTCCTTTTCGGCCTTTATAGACGGATTTTGCAAGAATCTGTAACACACCTCCGACACCAAGTTCATGAAATTCTCTTCCACTATCGGAGGGTCCCAAAACAAACTTATTTCCCTTTGGATAATGTTGTTGAGGACTAGAAGCACGTCTTTCTTGTTTACGCTGAACCGTTCATCTTCATCTCTAGCGCTTTTCTTCCTCGATTTTACCAGTACTTGGTTCTTCACTTCGTGCTTATGTTCAATCAGGAGAACGATCTGAGTGTAAATGTACACTGACATTTTGAGGATAGTGAGGAATTTCATTCTCAATTCGTCATTTAGGCTTTCTTTGTCTTCGAGAATGAAACCCAAAGCTTTATTCAGCTCTACACAGGCTGAAACAGACATAGCGCTTCTATAATAATCCAATTTTATGTAACACTTACCTTTGTGTAAATCTTCGTAAGCTTTGTAGATAGTGTCCATTCGAAGAACATCTCCATGATATAATACCGAATAGTACACGTCAAATGCGTTTATAATAAACTCAGCACCTTCCTCCCGTAACGCTATTGCGGTATCTAAAAAGTAAAAACATTTTTTACTTTCTCAAATTGCACGCTTCCTTAAAACTAACTTTTTAATTGATTTACTACATCTTGGGGTACGACGACGTCTCTTACGTAATAATTGTTACAATCTCTTAAAAGTTCCGCTTTATTTGCTGGTATTACAAAATTAATATGTGCCATTTCCCAAGTAAGCAAATTCCAAGAACGCCCAAACAAACACAAACAACGCTAACCGGATATTATGACAGTTGTTGTTACGCGATTTTCAAGTTTTTAAATCTGAAGTCTTTCATTGGTCGATTTAAAAAAGTATTAACTTTGTTTTAAGGATTACTACAAATATTTATTTATATTAGTAACATGTAGTTAATCCGTTTAAAAACCAATTAAAAACTTTGCAATTGTACAGTTTAATTCATTTTCATTAATTACATGGTTATTTCTCAGCCTCATTGTTTTCTAACTTGGAAGTCCATGGAACTAAAATTGACATAAGAATTCTTCTTTATCGACATTCAAAAAAAAAATGACAAAACGTTCCCCCAAGTGTAAACGATTATGGGTGATCTCAATTTCATTGGACAGAGTAAAATCTAAACAACATTTTCATTACACCAGATCATACATCAGATAGCTTCTAATAAAGTAATAACTTTTCTATTTTACTAATGATAAAACTGAAATAATTTCTAAGTAAATCGGCACATTTATGGTGAAGCGCCAATCTATCAATAATTGATTTTAATAGTTGCTAGCTTTTATGATGAGTTGATGTGATGGAAGGGAAATCAGTTGTTATCGTTATGACAAATATTTCAATTATCATTTATGTAATTAAGTAATTGTTCTTTCTAAAACTGCTGTTAATACCATTTTCGTTATTGGAAAGTAGTTATTAATATTTCTTTATTTTTGATGAAAGATCCGCCTATACAATTCTGCAAGGTCAGTGCAGGTGAATTATTATATAACGTTGTATAACGCATGCATTTACTTGGAATTATTGAAAAACAACGCACCTTTATATTCGTAGTGCTTGGCGAAAGCAAAGTGTTATATCGGTAAAATAGATTTCATTATTTCAACACTGTTTTCAAGATAACGCAGATAACCAAAATTTCTAGCAAATTGGAGGGAAATGAGTTTGTCTCAGCTGATTTCAATTAAATTACATTTTGTAGAATGAAATAAAGTGTAAAAACAAATGGAATCTCAAACTATGGAAGTAGATGATGCCCAGCCAGGCCCATCCAAAAAATTAGAACCAGAAACATCAAAGAAAACCTGCAATTTGCCTTGGTAAAACATACCAAATATTTTAGACAGTTAAAACTAAAATTATCTTTCAGGATAGAAAAATATAGACCACACACCTTCCACGACATTGTGGGCAATGAGGACACAATCACGAGGCTCTCGATTTTTGCAGAACGGGGCAATGTACCTAATATAATTATAGCGGTAAGAAATTACAACTTATTAACACGTAGTATAAAAATATCAATTGAAGGGTCCTCCCGGTGTTGGAAAAACCACAACGATTCTCTGTCTCGCCAAGATATTGCTAGGACCTGCTTTTAAAGAGGCAGTTTTAGAACTGAACGCTTCCAATGACAGAGGTATCGACGTAGTTAGAAATAAAGTTAAAATGTTCGCCCAGCAGAAGGTTACGCTTCCACCAGGTCGGCACAAGATCATTATATTGGATGAAGTCGATAGGTAAGAGAGTTTGGCAGTTTATTAAACCAAAACGTCAGCAGTTATCGGATGTGTTAAACAGAAAAATTAATTTTCTGCAGTATGACAGAAGGGGCGCAGCAAGCGTTGAGACGAACGATGGAGATTTACAGTAATACCACAAGATTTGCGCTTGCTTGTAATTATAGTGAAAAAGTGATAGAACCGATACAGTCGAGATGTGCTATTTTGAGATATTCCCGGTTGACGGACGCTCAGGTTCTAGCCAGGATCATTCAGATTTGCCAGAAGGAAAACGTGAGTTGCATACAATATTTCTTCCTTTTCCGGAAAATATATGCCATAAAAATGTTTTTTTTTGTTAATGTAAAGTACTTCATTTAAGCATTTTTTGGGAAAACCAATTTTCTGTTTTATTTTTTTCTGGTGTTTTAACCTTTCGTTTTCAATGTATCATCATCGGTTGAAGTAATTTTAATTCGTCTCGACTTTTATTCTATTCAAATAATAGTATTTTTGCCTATTGGAGAAACATTTATTGGTACACACTTTTTTCGTTGAATAAATGCCTTGTTTAGAAAAGTAAACTTGCGATGATGACTGAAATTTATCTGAACTCCAGTGTAATTAAACTGGTACAAACGCAAGAATTTGTCGTAGGTTTCATATACGGAAGACGGCTTAGAGGCCATAGTTTTCACAGCGCAAGGGGATATGCGTCAGGCGCTGAACAACCTTCAATCCACCCACAACGGCTTCGGCGAGGTGAATTCCGAGAACGTCTTCAAGGTGTGCGACGAACCGCACCCCGTACTGATCAAGGATATGCTGCTGAGCTGTATCAATGGCGACATTAGGAAAGCTTATAAGGTAATGTCGTAGCACTTTTTTTTTCATAAAATTTAATTGTAATATACAGGGTCATGTAAGTATGCGCACAATGTAAGATCACAGATTGCTGGACTCAAAATATGATAATTGACATATTTAGTAACTATGACGACTGACATTGCTAGCAGAATAATCAAAATTATTAAGAATAACCCTCGATTAAGGGACTGAAACAGAACAGAATTGTTAATCTAGAGGGTGCTGCACTATTTCAGTGTGAAAATTACATTTATGCAAAAGGCTCATGGAAAATTTAGACAAAAGAGTGCATATGTGCTAACAAAGTCGTGGAAGGCATTTACCCAACATGCTATACAGGTCTGGTCATATTTTTAATTCCGATACAAAGTTAGTAAATTATATAAATATTTCACCAATCTCCCCTAATAATTCTGACTCCGCCCCCATATCATTTGTATAACTTTGTGCCATGTTCTAAGCTCTCTTTCACTATTGGTTTATTGTCTCCGTCTTGCATTAGGAATTTGGGAACAACGTACGTCTAAGATACGTACATACGGAAGATAGAATACTATACCATAATTACGTTTTTGATTTATTGCGATGGCATAAAGAGTGTAAGCTACGGCCTGGAATTGACAGCACTGTTGCCATATGTACAGTAATTACCCTATTTGCACGATATTTTTTTACAAGAATGATAAGAGGTTTTGGGACTATTCTAAAGCATTTCAACTTTATTACAAATTATTTATAACCTTTAGTAAAAACTAAAACGGTATTCTAAAATAAAATGAGTGGTAATTCTTAAGCAAAATAATTAATTCTTTTCATATGCGTATTAAATAAAAGCTTATTATTAACTAATAAGGTGTTTCAACAAACCACCTGCTTGAGCTTTTTCTGTCGTAAAATTATTGACGAACATTTCGCACCTCCGCTAGAAAGGAGTCAACTCAAAAAAAATGGTTTTGAGAAAAACTGTTAAAGTATTTAATTAACTCTTGGTCTCAATTTTTCGTAACAATAACAAAATATAAAGTATACGTCGCTTTATTTTAAATGTAGATATAATACATATTATGTTAGAATATACTAGACTTGTGAGCAAGATCGGTTTGTGTTCATTTTTGGTTGAAAAAGGAAAATGGTTCAAGTTGTGACACTTTTTTAGAATAACATATTAATTCTTTTAAAAATCAGACACAGTATATAATACACAATAAATAAATAATATACAAAAATAAAGTAGAAAACATGTTTATTTCTTTATTATTATAAGGCATTATAAAACGGCAAATAATATTTATGAATATGGTTATGTTCTATTAAATTCAGATCTTTTTTTTTGTTTTCTTTAATTTTGATTGCATTGATTGATTTGGTTGATTGATTGCAAAAACTGTCATGATACGAAATATGACATTTTTCTCCAAGAAACTTTAATAACTGGCAACATACCTGCTGCTGCAAGTCGAAATGTAACACTGTTTTTGAATGCACAACTGACAACCTATCACAAAATACAAGTGTCACTTCTGCCATCTAGCGAGTAATAGTTCAAATAAAAATATGACGCTTTTGTGGAAGAAGGAACTACTCATTTTAAATCTTGCTGCATATTTAACTCATTAAGGGGGTTTTTTGACTTTTGACTCTTTTTTGCCGGGGTACGATTTGACAAAATTTCAGGAGTAACTGATCCTAAAATGTTTCTAATTTTAAGCCGTAATTCGTCCAAATTTGCGGCTCTTGTCGATGTTTGTATAGAAGTTGCGTTAAATGACTCCATAAAAAGAAGTCGCAGGGTGTCAGATCTGGAGATCGAGGAGGCCAAGGTATGATACCTCTTGTGGAAATAAACCTTTCAGGAAAAGTTTGTTCCAAATAATCCTGAACTGGCCTTGCGTTGTGTGCAGGACATCCGTCTTGCTGAAACCAAATTTCCTCAAAATTTACAACCCAGTTTCGTACAGCTGGTACAACACTGTTTTGTATTAAATGTAAATATCTCTCAGCATTTAAGTTACCATCAATAAAAAAGGGACCCACAATATTATCGCCTAAAATGCCAGCCCAAACATTTACCTTTTGAGGGTACTGCATTCTTAAAGGTATACTCAAATGATTGTTTTCCGGGGACCAATATTGGACCACTGAAGGATTATGACGGCCAAGTAGGGAAAAGATGATTCGTTTGTAAATAAAATCTGTCTAGCAAATTCATTATTTTCATCTATTTTTTCCCTAATGGATTCACAAAACTCCATACGCCTTATTTAATCACCAGGAATAATTTCTTGAGAAGTTTGCATTTTATAGGCTTTGTAACAACCATTCTTTTGTAAGATGCGACGAACTGTACGACTTGGAATGTTAAGTTCTTCGGAAAGTTGGGAGGAAGAACACGGCTGACTTACTTCCACAAAAGCGCAGGCATTAACCTCTTTTTCTCTCCTTGCTTCAGGAATTTGACGAGGTTCCTGATTGCTACATTTCGTACACCAATTAACACATCCACACTCCTCAATCTTATGAAACATATTCAAACCAGTTCTAGCGGTGGGGACTGGTTCGTCCAGGTATGGAAATATAAATCGACCAACCAATCGACTTCCTCTGCACTTTCTGCACGACAATACCATTAAATAATATTAATTTATTGTTCAACACTGTACACCATTTTTATTTTGTAATATTCCGTCTACTTCCTACTAAATGTAGACCAGGGTCGATAATTTTTTAAACCAAAAAAAATTATAGTAGGATGAAACCCATTGGAAAAGAAAGAGAATATAACAGAAATGAAAGGAAAAATAATTTACGGGCGATCTGAGGTCGGGAAGGGGGTGAGTTTTTAAGGGTAAAAAACGGTTTCCCTTCATTTCCGGAAAAACTACAAGTCTTATGGAAAAAAGTTAAATGGCAAAGTTGTAGGTAATAAAAAGATCTACAACTTTAGTATTTGCACTTTATTCACATAACCTCAAAATTTCTGTGAAAAATTCAAATAACCAAGTTTTTGGTTTTTTATTTTTATCTTTTACAAAAAAAATTTTTTTTCACGAAATTTGGTGAAAACTTACCTATTTATGTCCCAAACACGCTGTAATTTTTTTGATTTGAAATATTTATTTTTTCACCTTATTTTTACTTAATATCGAAAAAGCACCCTAATTTTCAATCGAAAATTCTCACGTCAAAATATCTGCTTTTTTAAAAACGTCGGTGGGCTTTTTCTTCGTTGAAATCTCTACTTTCTGATGGTGTAAAAAAATATATACATTACTATGGTAAGTTTTCTCAGGAAATGCAAAGAAACGAACTAGAATCCGAAAATTTTTTTCTAATCATTATGTACAATTTTGAGCTATTTATTAAAATTTACACTTTAATTACTCGAAAAACGTAAGATTCCATGTTACATTGATAAACAAAAAAATTACAAGTCGAAATATACTATTATAATTAACAACCAAATAAGTTAATAAAGTTAATATTTAATAAGACATCTACAATATTTTGAGAAAGTTGTAGAATCTTCTTTCGTTTCTTTGCATTTCCTGAGAAAACTTACCATAGTAATGTATATTTTTTTTTACACCATCAGAAAGTAGAGATTTCAACGAAGAAAAAGCCCACCGACGTTTTTAAAAAAGCAGATATTTTGACGTGAGAATTTTCGATTGAAAATTAGGGTGCTTTTTCGATATTAAGTAAAAATAAGGTGAAAAAATAAATATTTCAAATCAAAAAAATTACAGCGTGTTTGGGACATAAATAGGTAAGTTTTCACCAAATTTCGTGAAAAAAAAATTTTTTTGTAAAAGATAAAAATAAAAAACCAAAAACTTGGTTATTTGAATTTTTCACATAAATTTTGAGGTTATGTGAAAAAAGTGTAAATACAAAAGTTGTAGATCTTTTTATTACCTACAACTTTGCCATTTAACTTTTTTCCATAAGACTTGTAGTTTTTCCGGAAATCAAGATAAACCGTTTTTTACCCTTAAAAACTCACCCCCTTCCTCTTCCCGACCTCAGATCGCCCGTAAATTATTTTTCTTTTCATTTCTGTTATATTCTCTTCCTTTCCCAATGGGTTCCATTCTACTATAATTTTTTTTCACTTTACTATTTTTGAAGGCTTAAGCACTAGTCTAATGTGTGAGTGGAATAATAATAAAAATAAAACTAAACAAACAGCAAAGCGCATTAGGTATTCGGTCGGTTCACAAAAAATGCAACGGGGCACGTGCGCTCCCACACTCAACCAATTATGAGAGTCCGAGTCGGAGCCTTGATGATATGTCATGTCCGACCCCTTCCACCCGAAGTTGATAGGGGAGATGCGTGTAATTTACTTAGTCTATGCGAAAGAGTTACCTGGCCAGACCGGTATATGCTATTCCATTGTATACTGTGTCTCGTTAAAAAATTTACAATTTTTAATTAAAATCCTGTTTTCTTTTAAAATTACTTTTTACTTGAATTTTGGGACTCTACATATTGTACAACAAAAGTTTACAGCATTTACATTTTCAGTAAATACATTATCATTTTTGTATTATATTATTTTGTGACATTCCCATGAAACATAAACAAAAAAAGTAGTTATGCAATTTTGATTAACCATTTGAACAGTACGTAGAGCATTTATGGAACCTGGGGTACGCGGCCGAGGACATCATAAAGAACATTTTCAGGGTCTGTAAAAACATGGATATGGAGGAACCTTTGAAGCTGGCGTTTATCAAGGTAAAGAAAAGACATTTGTAATATGACATCTCTTATCTCATGTTTTAATTAAATTCAACGTTTAGTCATAATTAATTGAGATGCACTCATTTTACTTCAGGAAATAGGTCTGACCCACCAAAAAATCTCCGAGGGCCTTTGCACTCTCGTACAGATGTCTGGATTGTTAGCCCGATTGTGTATGGCGGCGAAAGGGGTGTCCAAACCTTGGGGATGATTTTTTCCTCGCCGAGCTCTTGATTTGTACAATTTCTTTTTATTTTCACAATATTCGGGAATAAGTCATTTTTTGTTTCTTCTTTTAGTTGTTTTGATTCCAAGTTAGTTAATTTTAAAATTAATGTTATTTTTTTTTTTAAATAAATATCCTAAAACCCGTTTTACGTTTACCAATTTTTAACCCAATAAATTGATTTAAAAAAATTGGTTAATTTATAATTGTTTTCAATTTAAGACCAATTTTGAGGGTTTTTTGTGACTACCTTTACAATTTTAACACGTTTTTATTTTTCAATTAACGAATGACGTGTGTTATTATAGGAGCTCCAACAAAACGTTTGGACGAGCGATAATTTTGACAGTAACAGTTGATAGTGTTACATAATTTTAAAATAAAAGTATTCTACATGGGGCAGGACAGATGCATATTGATTATGAAATTACGAAGGCCGTCATAATATTTTTACTTGAAAATATGTATTACAAAATACTTGATAAAAACATTTATTTTATTCATTTCGGAAGCGTTGAAATCAAATATTTAACAATTTAGTTTGATAATAAGACATTTATTTGAACGCTTAAATAATACCACAAAATATACTGTATTTTTTATTATTGCATCTACACTAAAATTGTAGTTCTCTAGTTAAAAAAAAATAATAATTTCTTACACAGATATATCACAATGACTATACAAAAAAACACCAACACACTTCGGTAGAATTTTAGTTACCTACAACTCTTGAACAAACTCTCCGAAAGACCACTAATAATTCGCTCGTCAAGTAATATAACATTGTACATGCCCTATAATCACTGTTTTTTGAGATGTATGCACTATGAATTCGTTATAAGACAAACTAATATTGTGTCCATAAAATAAAAGTGGATTATCTAATCCTGTTCTCGCTGAACATGAAATTTTATAAAAATATGAGATGCATAGCCGAATTCGTATTTTTTTTATTTTAATTCAATTATACTATATGAAAGATAAATATAGTGTCCATAAGAAAGAATGTTAACTTTCACATCTTAAAAACAGTGGAAAATATGGAAAATCTCACTTCACCGTATAATCTGTAGGGCCTTATGCCTAAAAAACAAATTGTGTTTATAAAAAATGAATTATAGGATAAAAGGCTTTTTCAGTTTATTAATACATGACGACTCATAAAAGAACCGTCCAGGGCAGGTGTAGATCCTCAATATGGCTTGCCTCTATACCAAGTTGCTTCTTTTAGCTGCTAGATGCCGCCAAAGTCGGAAAAAACTTTAGTCCAAATAACTAAAATGTTTTGTCCGATTTGAACAAAATCTGGGATGTTAGTGCTTGTGTATAGATGTTACTTTCTGACATAGGAGCTGAAGTAACTGCATTTACAGAAATGTGAGAAAAAACCAATCCCTGATTAAATATATGCCTATTTATTTTTGCAGTTTTATTTTGTTATCAAAATGAGGGTTTTCTTGAATTTTTTCTCTTTGTAGTTTTTTGTAATACTAATGGTTTTCATTTTTGATACAAATCTGATACAATTATCAAAAATATGATCTATTTGATAGTACGAACAAAATAAATTTGAAGAATACAGAAACTTTTATAGCTTTTGCAGTGCAGTGAAGATGCCGCCTACGAAGAATAGCAAAACGTTTGAAAGCATTCGATGCGATCAATTACAGAGGCCATTGTGGAATGTCTTGGAGGAATGCCATTATATAAAGCGGCCTTAGAATCAACAAAAAACCCCCACAGAACCTAGAACAAGGACAAGAGCAGGTCAAAGATTCCTAACTAAAGAAGTACGACATACACAGCTCACGGCATAACAATCCGAAAAATCATTTTCTGTGATTGCGTTTATTTGAATAGCATTAAATTAGATCAATTCCCTACGAAACCCCTACCGCATATAATTTATTTTTCTATTTTTTTTAATTGAATTATCTGTCGCTGAAAATGGTCACCATTTCTAAAATTGTTCATAAAAGAGAATTACAAATTTCCCAACTTAATTTTATTTTTATTGGCAAAAAAATTAATTTTTTTGACAAATCAGATCTATATTGGAAATGTGTCCAAAAATTTTGGAAATAAAACAAAATTTCAAGATAGAGAGAACTCGAAAAAAGCTGTTTATGATAAAAATAATAATTGAATTGTAGGCGTCGCCAAAAAAAAATATGAGCGCATTTGCTTGAGGATATGGGTATTTTTCTCAGTTCTGTAAATGCAATTTACCCCAACCAGCTTTGAATTGTAAAGTAACATCTAGTAAAATCATCATTTAATGTTACTTTTGCTCGTATAGTGGCAACACTGGTCGTCATGGGCGTAGGCAGCCCTCCTGCCCCCATCATCCAAAACCAGTGTTTTTTTTTTTGAGGCCTCAGCCTTGAGCTATGCCCGTGGTACCCACAATACAGGTTGCTCTTTGTTAGTAGCACCATCCAGCAGATGTAACATTCAGTTACATCTTTTAATCTTAATTCTTTTTTTGCCAACTTTAACGCAAATCGTTAAACAAAGCAACTTGGTATACACCGATAATTGAATTAAAACATATCCCCTACAAACACCTGCCTTGCGTCGATTTATTTGCGAATTACCTTGTATTTCGAGAATTCGCTGGAATATTTCATAATGGGAAGTGTTTTAACGAAATATTAATTAATTTATTATTGTAGTTTAAACCGCTCCATATTTTTAACCTCTTAACTGCTATATGTCATTATTCTCAATGCTGTAATGTAATGACGTATGTCGTATGAATTGCGAATTTATACCTGTGCAAAAAGTGTAAAATTCAAAAGTAAATAGTTTTAGCAAAATTTTTTAAATAATCAGGATTTTCACTCAAATTCAAGTCTCAATTGATCGACAAACGCCTCCTTTTAAACATGTTACATCTCATCTCAATGACAAAAACCAACTGCTTTTGATAGAGGCTATTTTATAAATATGGATTATATGTCGGATTGTAGTTCTAAGGTTGGGATGTGAATATGACCGAAAGGCAAATGAATGTATTCGTATTATTCATGAAACGCCCCTATAAAAATTTGGCAACGAATGTGTGTCATAACCATTAAAAAGCGATTATAAATTTGCATATATCACTTATAACCCGTTAAGAGGTTAACAATTTACAAAATTCCCAACGTCCCCATAACCGTCGTAGATTATGCGGGAGAAGGGTATGTAAATTACCTTATTCGTGAAAAATTACACTTTTTACTTTTTTATGCGGATGAAGTCAGTATACAAAAATATTAGGCACAATGAAATAAATAATATCGTTTGCCATCGCCCGTTCTGAGTAGCGACGTAAAGATTTAAGTGATTGAATAAACAATTTTTCACACTCCTAAAGATTATTGTTTTGAGAAACAAAAGTGGTCCGGGAAATGCCACATTCACAGAGGAGATTCCTGCATATAACTCGTACAGAAAACGCTTTGTCGGTCTGTCCTGGATATTCCAAAAAACAGGTTCGTCCGTCAAATAATCATTTTGCTCATTTGTTACATAACATAAACGGTTACATCTTAACAAAATGACACATCTTTAAAGTCAGTTTCCAACGTACGTCCCGTTATAACGAACTCCAACAACGCGCCTACGTATCGCCCTTATGTTTCAGCTTGTGCGGCTTCAACGCATGTTTGAACTTCGTCTGGAACTTGCACTTATCACACCTATACATCTGTATCTCCCCCGGACTTTTGTGCTTGAGCATGTGCAGCACGAGCGCCGTTCTGTGCTTCGTTTCGTACGAGCACTGGTTGCATTTGCGCATCTCGATCTCCGAGGGGGGCTTGTGGTTCAGTTGGTGCGATTTCAGGGCGTTCCGGTACTTGGTTTTGTAGTCGCACTTGTCGCAGCTGTACAGTTCGATTTCCGAGGGGTGCGCGTGGTTCAGCTTATGGGATTTGAGGGCGTTGCGGTGTTTCGTTTTATAGTCGCACTCGTCGCAGCTGTAAAATTCGATCTCCGAGGGGTGCGCGTGGTTCAGCATGTGCGACTTGAGGGCGGTCCGGTGTTTGGTTTTGTAGTCGCACTCCTCGCAGGCGTAAAGTTCCATTTTGGACGGGTACGTGTGGTTCAGGGAGTGGGATTTGAGGGCGCTGAGGTATTTCGTGTGGTAGGAGCAGTGTTGGCACTTGTACGATTTGGCCCTGGATGCATCCTGGAATTTTTTAATGCAATTCCGGTATTTGCTTTTGCATATTTCTGCTTCCGGTTGTTTGTGGTTTAGTTTTTCGGTTTTCACAATGTGCAAGTCCATATCGTACAGTACGCTGGATTTATCGTCGTCGCTTTCTTTTTGCTTATATTCTCCGTTGTAGCGGTGTTGGAAGACCGATGGGTTCATGCTGTCCTTATCATCTTGAGGCATCGGCAGTGATAAGGGTAAGGGGTATAGACTGAAACATTTATCATATTTTAGTTTTTTTCTCCTATTTTAGACTTAACAACTATGAAACTAGCAAATTAGCAGGTTTCAATGTTAATTCTACTATTTCGTTAAATAATAATTTTTGGTAACTTATTTTATTCTAATTCATTTAAGATATACAGGCTGTCCACTATAAGAGGGCCACTCCTATGCATCTCACTTAATACACGATGCACTTCAAAAATCTTTATATGTTCTTTGTTGCATTTTTTGAGGCCTTGTTGCTTGTAAAAACAAATTTGAGATCCATGGCCAACTTTACGAGAAATCATAAAAAAAAAACAGAAAAGTACCGAAAGTTTAAAGCCATCTAACTTTTTAATTCTAAGAGATAAAGAAAATTTCTTATTACAGCTGATTTTATTAACGAAGGTTTTCTACATTCCGCAAGTGCTTGAATAGAATTGAAATTGCATTGATAGTACGATACAAACATATAACACTCAATATGTGAAAATATTATTATTCATAATTTTAGTTTTTCAAATCACAGTTAACTGTAACAATTTCCAAACCAACAGTTATGTATAAACTATAACAATAAACAATTTTTTAAATGATGACATTACTGGGATAACGCATTTCTTTTCATAGCATGCTACATTTAGCGTAGATTACTTTGTCTGTACAAGAACAATATTGAAGACTCGGTTTTCTCTAAAGTAAAAAACCAATATTATAATAATGTGTGTATTTTGCTTAAAAGAAGTACATTATATTTATTAAATTTTTTGTAGTTGACACTTGTTTACAACAATTTCTACGTTAACACAAAAATGTTTACATTTTTTATACCAAAATTATAAAAAACTTAATAAATATAAAAGATACAGGTAACATGTAGTATATCACATTAAAGAGGAAAAAACAAGCAATTTTTTGTAGCCACAGCCTGCTTCGATAACAATTTTTTTTTGCCCACGTAGCAGAGCTGGGTAATTCCTGGTGAAAAAGTAATTAGCAATTACAATTCCCTTTTTTTTCCTGTAATTGTAATTGTATTTAAATACTTTTTTTTATTAAAGTAATTTGGAATTGTAATTGCAGCAAAATTGTTATAGGAATTGTAATTTGTAATTATATTATTTGAACTATCGAATTACAAATTACTTCTATAAGTACAAATACTTTTTCCAATTACAATTACTTTTTCTAATAATTATAATTACTTTTAAGATCATGCGTATTGCGTAATTGCGTACAGACTTGCAGACTTCTATTATTTCGTTTGAGGAAAGCCTTGTGCCGCGTGAACAATAAAAAGTGATTTGGTGAATTAACCTCAGAATTAACATAGTACATTTTATTTTATTATAATTATTATTAATTTAGAAAATATACGAAGTAAAAATATGTTGTCTATAGCATCAAGTTTTATAAAAATATATATTATGTATCTATGTGTTACTGCTCTTATTTTGAGTTGAGAAAACTTCTGGTTCGGTTACTCAGCCTTTCATTCGTACTTGTTGGATTCGTAATTTTTTTAATAATGATTATTGCTTTCAAGTCTACCCAAAACTACTGTATTCTATATTTTGCAAATGTACTATCAACCAAAAAAAAGAGCATCGGGTTGAATTAATTACCTGACCAATAATATAAAATTATAGTATGAACTGAACTAGTTTAAATTATTAGATTAGGAATAAAAATATAAAAATTCTATATCAGAAAATGAATAAAAATAATCTTTTCATTTTAGTATCAATTCTAATAAATAATAAAACGCAATATTACACAACACTTTTAATTAAAATTTGTAACTTAACTTTTTCCTTTTTCTCTGTTTGGTCACTATAATTTACTTTATCATAAAAGTAATTAGAAAAGTAATTAGAAAAGTAATTGCTAAATCCATTTTCCATGTAACTGTAATTAAATTAATATAATTCCTTTTTTAAAGAATATACTTTGTAATTGTAATTAGTTCCTTTTTTAAAAAAGTAATTTGTAATTGTAACAATTTTTAAATTACAAGTAATTACCCAGCTCTGCCACTAGAGGGCGCAGCAAATTACATACGATATTTTAAAAATCTGTTTACACTAGGTGAAAGGTATCAATTTTGCCATGAAATTTGATTAAAATAAGTTTTCTCTATCTCTTAAAATAAAAAAGTTAGACGACCCTAAACTTTCGGTACTTTTCCGTTTTTTTTATGACTACTCACAAAGTTGGCCATGGATCTCAAATTTGCATTTACGAGCATAAAGGCCTCAAAAAATGCAACAAAAAACATATAAAGATTTTTGACGTGCGTCGTGTATTAAGCAAGATTCATAGGATATAAGAGGGCTTATAGTAGACAGCATATTAGATAATTTTTAAAATTTCTGCAGAGGTTTTTTTATATACTTTTTGCTTAGATCAAGTGGAATACGTGATATTTTTTCTAAACATTTTGCTTTTCAGATATAACACAAAAAATTCATACTTTTAAATGGGACACCTTATACAGGATGGAATCAAAATGCTGAAACAAACTTTAATTCCAAATAATGTATCCAAAAATACTCGCTTCTGATTAAATATACATTGACAAAAAAGTATCCGGAATTGGTCATTTACAAATTTAATTGATCGAAAGTTCATGATAAAATGAAGGAAATGGTGCTTGCAAACCGTTATTATCGTTTGAGAGAGCTGGCATATGAACTAAACATGTCTCACGAATCAGTTCGCACCATTTTACTTGATGTTTTGGGTGCGAAACCCGTCGCAGCACTTCCGTTTCCAAAAGCTGAATTTTCTAATTGTAAGAGCATTGCAAACATGTTGCTGAAGACATGTTTGAACGAGCTAACTTGGACTCCATGCAAACGATCCAACATGTTTTGGGATGGGATTTTTCTAATGATGAAACCAAAAAAACCATGTCAAAGTCGATCAAAAATCAGTAATGTTGACTGTTTAACTATCGTGGAGTTCTCCACACAAAAAATTCCACCATACATACAGGGTGGGCCATTAGTGTGAGAAAGTAAAATAACTCCTTTGTTACTCGTAATACAGACAAAAAGTTATACAGAATCAAGAAACATAAACTACAAAATTAATTTGAAACATACATGGCGATGAGTAAAAACGGGACACGCCAAATATTACATTTTTTAAATGGAACACCCTGTATATTTTTAAACATATGGATTTCTGAGACATTTCTATATGTAGCAATATAAACGGTTTATCATTTTAGTGTGGGGTTGCCAAGTTATGTACAAAATTCTTCGAATTTTGGAAAAAACATTACCTCGAAGAAGTTGTATTAACTTTCAGCTACTAACACTTGGAACAAAATAATTAGACAGAGTTATAGGCAAATGTTAGACAAAAACTCCTATATTAGCTAATATCTATATTTTATATAGGGCATTTTTTACAATACAATCATTTTAAGAAAGTTTAAACTTGATTTTCTAAAATTTTTCAAATTAAACTTTTATTAAGCATGTTCTATATCTAAAATTGTTAATTTTTAAGATTTTTTTCTGAAAAAACTTAATTTTTATTATTTTATAGGATACCACAAATAAATATTAACTTATAAAATTAACTCAAAATGGAATGATAAATTATGAACTAACAAGTTGACCCAATGTGACAGTTTTTTCCAAAGCCATTTGTTGCGACCGAAAATAATAAAGATTGGGCTTTTCCAGAAATGTTCCTATATCTTAAAAATTAACAACTTTAGGTGTAGAACATACTTAATGAAAGTTGAAGTGGGCTGATATGTGAATAAAATAGAACAATAAGATACAGGGTGTTCCATTTGAAAAATTTTAGAAAATCAAGTTTGAACTTTCTTAAAATGATCGTATTATAAAAAATGCCCTGTTTAAAATATCGCTATTAGCTAAAATAGGAGTCTTTGCCTAACATTTGCCTATAACGCTATCAAATATCTTTGCTCCAAGTGTTAGTGGCTGAAAGTTAATACAACTTCTTCGGAGTCATGTTTTTACCAAAATTCGAAAAATTTTCTACATAACTTGGCAACCCCGCACTAAAATGTTAGACTGTTTATATTGCCATATACAGAATTTTCTCAGAAATCCATATGTTTAAAAATATACAGGGTATTCCATTTAAAAAATGTAATATTTGGCGTGTCCCGTTTTTACTCATCGCACTGTTTCAAATTAATTTTGTCATTTAGGTTTTTTTATTCTGTACAACTTTTTTTCTGTATTATGAATAACAATGCAGTTATTTTATTTTCTCTCACTAAAGGCCCACCCTGTATATTTTTTGGCTTTATAGAATATTTAGAAAATTAGGTATTGTATAACTTCATATTTATTAAATAAAGTTCGGTTAAAAATAGTGTTATTTTTGTTGATAGAATAGTCCAAATCACGCCCCATTCATAACAGGGCTACAGTTTGAATTTTGACTAATAGGAATTCGACAAACACAACCGATTTGACGGATTGACGCGAACGTCATTTCATTTCTTTAGAACTAAATTAACAATTATTTTCTCGTTGTTTTACCAGTTCACATGATTTACGTATTTTAAACAAAAAAAAAAAATAATAAATTCACACTAAGTAACACTACAAATAATTTATTTTGCAACTAAGTATTAAGGAAAAACGTGATGACGTAGCAACAGAAATCGATGATGTCAGACAAGGGACTGTACTCAGCAACGGGGCGACCAGAAAAGTGCTGCATCACTTGGCTATCTCACATTTATATTGATGGATTGGGACGATTTAATTATACCCACAAATACCCTTAATGCAGAAAAATATATATACATGTACAATATGGCAATTTTAAATATTTGAAATGATTTTAAATAAAAATATTTACATCGAGATACCAAGCTTATTAATAACTGGAATTTTTCATTTATTCTAGTTTACACCGATATATTATTTTATTATTTACGAGGAAACAGTGGTGTAATAATATATTAAATTGTAGTGGCATGTAACGGAATTTAACTTTATATAACATTTTATAATAAATTCCTTACCTTCTATTATAATACTGTCCTGTATGAGTCATGACTCCTGCATTTTTGATATAAAAATTGGAATCGTTAATTGCCGGTATATATTGATTTTCTTCCCTACAATCTTCATTCTTAATATTCAGATTTAAATCGCATTTCTCTATTCCTGACCTTTCTTCAACGTTTTTGTACCCATCAGTCGATAACGTTCCTTTATTGATATATGTGGAGTCATTCTTATGTCTTTTATTTTTCTTTTCGTGAACACTTACACAATCGATTATAAAAGAAGCAAAATTGTGTAGTTGTTTAGTACAAGCTTCGCAGGCCACGGGATCCGATGTATTGTGAATCATCTTGAAAAAACCGCAATTGGTAACATGGCTCTTTGATCGTTTTTTGTCATAATATATCGTGGGGTTAGAACAGAATTAGCTTAAGTCCAAATTGATGAATTTTCAGTAATCAATATTAAAAGTTGTGAATGAATATTATTCGTTGTCCAAATGAACTAATTTATTAGTTTATACTGTTATACTGTTTATACACATTCAAGTCATGGACTTAAAATACTTCTGTAGCAGATAGTTTCAATGTTTAGATTAGATAATATGAGCTTAACTCAATTTCGCTAATATTGGACTTAGGATAGTTCTGTTCTAACCCCACGATATATTAAAAGATTCTTTGTGAAAAATAATGTAAGTACTTACTATTTCCGGCATAAATTTCTGAATCAAATCAAACTCAGTTTCCACGAGAAGTGAATTGACAGGTCCGGCAATTATTTGCAGACATAGTCTACACACTTTTTGATTATCTCGGATTTCCTTTTCACTTTTCACATTCCCTTTAAATATGTCCATCAAATTGATTTGTGAACCCCCTACAGCAGATACAAAAGGCACTAAGAAATCCTCCGTGTAAATGCAATTACACTTAAAACTGAAGCTGTCTTGGATTTTTCTTGAACAAAGTTGGCATATTGGTTGCCCCTTGTCCAACCACAAATTCTGCAAGTAAGATACGTCTCAAAATCATGACCATTAAAATGTTGATATGTGTTCATTTCCAGCAGAACTCGTATTTATTTACCAAGCTACTTATAATTTATTATATGTTTATGTTATAAACATAACCTAACTTTTGATTGCATAGGCTACACAAAAGATGCTACACGATTATGATAGTCCAATGAGGTACGTACTGTACAAATTTGGACTGATTTTGCACGGTGAGAGTTTTAAACTACAGTTTGAATGTGGCAAAATTTGTTTAGTACAAATACTATGTACATAATGTAGAAATAATTTAGTCAGATGAATTATTTACATAGAAGCCTAATACTTTTCTCTCCTCATCACCGTCTACTTCTAGATTAAGGGAGCAAGAAAAATGTAGGAATCAGTTTATCGAATAACAAACAAAAACTGAAAGGAGGAAAGTGCGTACCTTATTTACGAAAATGACATCAAAGATTTCTTTTGTAGTGTCCCCTATTTCTTCAGCGTTTTTATCCCAAATCGGACAAAGGCATAAGGAGCACAAAAGGTTTCCCTCATTACCCATTTTTGTAGAACATTTAAAAAAAATTGTTACAACATAACCTCAGAAACTTAACTGAATCCCAGAGCTTCAAAACAAATGGACAATCGCGGGAAAAACGTCATCCATGGACGTTGGAAACAGAGATTGTTGAGTTTCTCCAAGGTGGAACCTTGAGTGACAAGAACTGCAATATTTTTAACTGACGATCACAGTTTTTTTGCTCGGAGTTTCCAATAGCTGCAATAGCCCAAGAATTGATATACAATTCGTGGCAACGACTAATAGATTCTATCTTTGTCAAAACGAAAACACCTTAGCTTGAGCTTGTTGCTGTCCTCTTCTAATCGTAACAGCTGAAATGACGATGACAAAGAGCAATATCTAGAGCACCTGGGATGCTTTCGTTTTGGCAAAAATTGTACCTAATAGAAACTAATATCAGTTCAGAGTAACTCTAAGTTGCTATATTAGCTGCTGATAGGTACTATTGTTGCCAAATCGAAAGACTCTCTGGTCCAGGTGCTCTCCTGGATGTTAATAAGTTAATAACGAACAAACGAACACGTCTTTAGGCTTTTTTTCACGAGATGACAGAATGAAGAGATTTAAACTACCATATGGCAACCACAGATTAGAATGATGGCAACTAAAATCAAATGAGATAAAAATAGTAAACTGTGTCAGATATTCACCAATATTCAGTTGTGAAAATAAGCCGTATGGTTAGTTTATCCTCCCAGGCTTATGAATTTTCATTTTGCCAGTGCTAGTTGCCATTATTTTTTGTTGCTTGTGTCGAGATTAGTGAACAAGTGGACGCTTCTGCAACTTAAAACAATTGTTCTTTAAGCTGTCATTACTATAGAATTGAACTAATATAATTCAAATTCAAATCAGTTCCTAACTGATTATTAAATTATTATTACTTTTACCGATTGTGGATCATTATGTATTGCAGATTATTATATTCCTCAGTTATTCCATATTCACCAACATTATGCCTACATTTGAGTAGTATATCAATTTTATTTTGTATTTTGTTCTCTACCAAAATGGTTTATTCGTAATGTAAATGTATTTTAAATTTATTTAAAAAAAACCTTGTGAAAACTGATCCTGGAGACTATATTTAACAAAAACTAATAATATCGCACATAAATATCCTAGTGCCAAATTAAATAATGGGAAAGTTAAAAATTCTACACAGAGCTTTTATCACGAGAGTAAATTTTATTAAAGAATTTTACCTATATGTCTCAATTTGTAATATGATTTACGCTTCTCACATTCAAAGCCTTCATAAATTACAAGCCATGTGACCACCGAACATTTCACGACATACTGTCAACTAGAAATCTCTAAATCTTAGCGTCATCAATATTAATCATTCGTTTACAATGAACAAAGACAAACGCTGACGCGGATTGAACCATAACTGGTTAAACGGAATTTTTTGTTTTAATGTAGTTTTGATCTGTTTTAATTATACCGAAATTTAATTGGCGACGTGAAGGAAAATTACTTGTCGTGTGGCTTGTAATCATTTATGAAGGTTCTGTACCTTTTGCAGGGTGTACTGCTATAACTACGAATAAATAATAATTGAGAAAAATATCGAATTTATCAAATTTTTCAAATTACATTTGAAATTTCTTCATGAAAGTTGTATAATTAGATAATTTGTCACATAAATTATTTTATGAAAAGTGCTTTCTCATGAATATGCACTAGCATCATACTTTTTAAAGTTTTACAAATATTATACTGCCATTTTTAATACAAGCAAGTTATTAATGTAGAATTTATAAAACGTTTTCAAAAATGTATGGTTACAGTTATAATCTTGTCTTTTACAAAACGAATAAAAAAATAACTACTTTCTCAAAAAATTTTATTTTTATGTTTTGTAATATACTAATGAGACAAACTTAAAAGTGGCTATAAAAAAACAGTTTGATAAACAGTATAAACATTTTATATTCTAACAGTAAAACAAATTCATTTTGACATTGTATGCAAAAATCTTTAGCCGACTTCAGAGTAAACTTAGAGTTAGACTAACGTCCATCCCCGCTAGTTTGTTCGTATACGTAAAGCACTTATATGTCGAGACATATGCAGTTCAATGGTCGCTTTGCGCTTGGCTTCAAAGCGACACAAATCGCATCTGAATGCTTTTATTTCGGCAAGTTGTTTACCGTCTGGTTTGTGAGGTTGCGGAAAATTTCGATGTTCTATTTTGGAACTAGATTTTTCACGTCTATTTTCGGGCCTCCATTCACTCGAATTCGAAGTAAGTGTACTTTTGTACATCTGTTTCTCCAAATTACTTTTGTGCTTTGACATATGCAGTTCAAGAGCAGGTTTGTGCTTAGTTTGGTATGAGCACAAATTACATTTCATTTGCATTTCAAAAAGATGTTTATAGTTCAAATTGTGAAGCTTCGAAGAATTTTCATTTCCCGTTGTAGGGTTACACCTTTGACATGTACAGCTTTGTACTTTGGTACTTTTGCGCCTTGATACAGTATCTTCAGGCGTTTTCTTAAAATTTTCGTGCTTTCGTTTGTGCGCCTCCAGCGACGATCTATATTTGGTTCGATAGGGACACAAATTACATTTGCGCAAATGCAGTTCCCAACAATGTTTGTGGATTAATTTGTGCAATTTTAAACTGTTCCAGTATCTCGTTTCGTAAGAACAACTTCCACATTTGTACTTTGGTACTCTCGAATCAGCCTCGTGCTTCCACTCGTGTAGTTTTAGCGTTTCTTTAAAAATAGTTTGGAAATCACATTGCTGGCAATTATAAATTTTTAACCTTGGGCGGCTTCTTTCTACAGGTTTTTTTAACTTGTCAGATGCTGCAGTATTTTGACGTTTCTTGACTTCATTTACTTCTGCCTCTGCTTCTTTTTTGTCACTCAAATTTTCATTTCTTAAGAGGTGTAAGTCTATCTTGCAAATAATGCTTTCCCTTAAATTTTCTTTACATTTATTTTCCAATTTCACCTGAAGAGTATTATTATTTTCCTTGTAAACAGATTCGTCTGCAACTAAACCTTCTGTATCTACCCTTTCTAGTATCGTTCTTCGATTGGTGGTTTGATTTGGTGCAATGGTTTGAGGACTAAAAAATATTACGTTTACCATATAGAAAAATAGTCGGAAATAAGTTTGGAACAATGATAAGTGAGTGAGAGTGAAAATAATACTACTTTTCTTGCTGTAATTAATATTATTTGTTTGTGGTATTTTTTGATACTTTTTTATTTAATTGAACATTTTGCCTTACTTAAAAGAAAAATTATACAGGGTGGTTTAGTCATAATGTCATTAATTTTAAAAGACAAGCATTCACTTCCACTAATTCGATGCCCTACTTAGCATTATATGTATTTTCTGACCAGGAACATGCCAGTGGATCCAACGTTAAAACGAAACAGCTGATTTTCTAGTTATCTTGAATTTTGCAATTGGTTACAAATTCAAAATGCAGCAGATCCAAACTTTATTAAGAAAGTGTTGTGGACGGATGAGTGTGGTTTTAGCCATACTGGCATTTTATATAGGCTGTTACAAATTCGCTTCCCGCTACAGGGATCTCGGAAACGGTAAGAGATACAAACTAGCTTAAATGGGGGCAAAGTTACGGAATCAGGGGACCAACATAATGCCTCTAAAAAATCAAAGCTAACATGAGTAGTTTTCGAAATATTTGAAAAAAAAAACGAAATTTTTGGAAATCCGTTTTTGTTTAATTTCAGCCTTGTTTGAGGTGATATTGAAAAAAGAAGAACACTTCCTCATGGTCACTTTTTGCCCTCTATCGAATGGCATAATCAATTTTTACATGTAACGTTTCGTCTCTCCAGCGTAGAAACTGGGGTAGCTCGACGAAAAACAACAATGAGCATATTTACGAATTCGTAAAGCCCTGGACCCCAGAAAAAATGCATCTTTTATACTTAATTTTTTTTTAATTTACAAAAATGTCACAAAAATTATTGTTAAACGAAATATTAATTAAAATTTCAATTTCGGAATTATTTTACTATTATTAAATAAATAAATGAAGCT
>NW_019416935.1:203245-209774 GCF_000390285.2 Anoplophora glabripennis
TTTGCAATAACTTTTTTGTTTATTAACCGATTTTAATTTAACAAGTCTTATTTTGTAGATAATTTTACTCCCTACAAGCTGTCTGTGAGTCACTTTTCGCTAAAATTGATGGTTTCCCTGCAAAGTGAAAAAACTGTTTTCCTCACTTATTTGTTTAAATAAAAAAGTTAGCTAATAAAAGTTGTTGACTCACGAGATGAGATATGTCTTGTATTATGTTCCTTTAGACAATTTTACAATAACATCGCGGATAGGACTTTTTTCGAGTTTCTCTTTTATTTCCGCTAATTTTCCTGGTGTACTACCAGAGCACAGTGCGTTTGAAGCGGTATTTCAGATTTTATTTTCAATTTCATTTTGAATTCATCTTACGCCTCCTAAAACTGATGACATGATTTTCCTTAGATAAAAGAGGGACAATTTTTTGTTCTACTTTGCAGCGAATACAATCCTACTATAGGTATACGTACTACAAACTGAATAACTAATTGAACATAATACAAAAAATTCATATCCAATTATAAAACATAGTGAACACGTTAACAACATTAAAATTATTAAATTGTAATAACCTAAGATTCGAAAACAATCCTTATACAAAAAACACTCCTTATACATTTGTTTTTTATTAATAAATAAATAAAACCTATCGGAAAAGAGGTTTAAATAATGATTTCAAAATATTTTTTCAGCGTAAATATGCACTTTAAAATTTCTAAAATTAATGACATTTTGATTTTGCCCAACCAAAAATAACTCACGGAAAAAGTGGATTAGTTAAAAAAATTCTTACCTTTCATTACAAGGAGATTCTACTTGCACTGCAGCGATTGTCATTTCCAAATCTTCTGAATTTTCATAAGCCACAATAGTTTCAACTTTTATTTCTCTCTGTTCATCAGTCATGCTTTTCTGACTTGCTTGAAGTTGTAAGCAATTTTTTATAAACATAGTGTGTTCTCGAAGCGACTTGAAACACGTGTCGCAGACGACTGGGTTCAACGTGTTTTCGACAATCTAGAAAATGACATACAATTATGTTCTACCATTTTAATCAAGCGATAATTTTAGGCAGTATAGAAGGAGGTAAGTTACAGAAATTGTTTTAAATCTAGAGCCGAGTTGATTAAATTGAGTCGAAGGTGCCTAGGGCCTTCGGAAAGTTTATTATGGCTCTTATTTCTGTTTTTTTTTTAATAAAAATTTCTGAAAAGGGTATTATTGTTTATATTAAACCTATTTTTAGAATTATCTTTCACCACTGTCACTAAAATTTAAAGAATATATTTTTTCTTCAAACGCCATATAAGTGACAGCTTATTTGACATTACTCAATAATATTAAGTGTAATTTTTTTAATCAAAAGTATATATAAGACAGTGAAATAAGTAAAGATTCAATGTTACCTACAATCTTTATTTAAAATTCGTTTTTTTCTTAGTTATTATAATCATTTTACCTACAATTTATAAAGTTTGAAGAAAAAGTAGTATATGATGTTCGGAGAATAAGATACTTTATATGCTTCGCACGGATTCCATGCTTGGCACATAAAGTATTATTTATACCCTGTAGGAATTGTATAAGTTTCAGGTCATCCCGTTCTAGCCATTTCTTTATCTTAACAAGCAAAACCTTCATAAATGATTACAAGCTCGTTATAAAATAAAATAACTATTATTTGCTTACCAGATTGGGAATAAAAGTTCGCAGCATGCATTTCTCTGTTTCATTCGAAAGTGAAATAAAATTCTTATCGATTACATCTAGACACAGCCTACATACTTCATAGCCATCTGGGATTACAATGTGCTTTTCAATATTGGTTTTGATAATGCTCAATTTCCTTAGATTAATAGGTGATGTTCCTCTTAATTGTTCATAAGGAGTTAGAAAGTCTCCTGTACTGATACATGTACACTTAAAGCAGAAGGCAGCTTCAATTTTTTCAGAACAAGCTTGGCAAATTATATGGTCCTCAGATAGTTGCAGGTTCTGAAAGTATGATGGAAACTGATAAAAAGTAATCAAATTTGGGAGATTTTTATACATGCTACTAGTACTTACATTATTTCCAAATATTACATCCAAAATTTCAATAGTGTCGGCTTTTATTTTATGAAAATTTGTATTTTTAAGCGCCTTATTAAAACATAATGAACAATTTTCCATTTTTGTCGGTACCACCTGCATTACGATTGTGTGTAGAAAAATATTTATAGAAACATTAACAGCTGAAACAGTTTAAGGTTACGTTTTTTTACAAATTCTACGAAAATTTTTCAGTTGCGGGTTGCAGCAATTCGTTTTGGGCCTCATATGAGTAACTAAATAAGAGGTTTCGTTCTGTGTATTCTGTCGGCAGCAGCCGCAGCGTACTGCCATCTATAGCTGGTGCAGCAAACGACACACTCGGAAACCATAGACCATAAAATAATTAAGGAAGCATTGGAAAACACAATTAGAGTAACCTCTAATTCTACTATCTAGTAGATGTCGCTGCACCATAATGGCGGTAAATTTAATGTAACAAAATACACTAAGAATAAAAGTATTTAAGTAATAGATCACAAAACAGCTACTAATAGTTTAAGTTAATCATTGAAATTAACGTGAACCATTAACAGCTGTTCCATGGGCCATTTCTTATGAAACACTTTAATTATCACTTGGTTAAATAAAAAAGTTAAAGCAGTGCTACTTAAATGTGTGACAAATATATAAATTTATTCTATTATGAATTTTAAAATATTTGAGTATCAAAAAAAATGTACAGGGAGACTCTTGTAATTATTATTTTTTAAAAAAAACCACAAAACTGCTAATTTTTAAGAATTATTTACCTGCCTTTATGTAAAATGCATTGCACAGTGACTTGACAAAAATTATAGTTATAGATACATTTGTTTCGAAGTAATTGGTTTTCATCAGTACGATGTAATATTTTGGTTTTTTAAAAGGTGGAGGTGAAAAATCATCCTCAATTGAAGTTCGGCAGCTCGTACTCTGAAAATTCTGTAATGTTACGTTAACAAATTGTTTTGCAGAATGTTGGATACTATCCAAAGATTCCGAGGTGAGATTATTACAATTAATAGGTGAACTTGTAGTGTTTTTTAAACATTTTTTACTCAAAATGGTCTTCACAAAAATAATGATGTGTTTGTCGGAGTAAATTCTGATTTACATAACTTTCGAACTGATTCTATCCACAGTAATTGTCTGTCTTTTGTTATTCTGAAAAAACTTTTATTTTTATAGAACGTATTACATATATTCATATAGTAAGAAATGCTTTTGCAATTTGGAGCACAACATTGACGTTTAGTTCTACCAGGTAAACTCATTTTGGATAAAAAAAAACAGTAAGGCGCAGCAGTTCAGACGAATGATTCAATAAATTCCTTATTACATTAATCTAAAACAAAACAAATTTATTAATGCACAAAACGCGACAACCTACCTGAACATAAAGTAAAGTGACGTTATTCTAAATACAATATGGCGGACCAGTTATTTTTTATGCACTTCTAGGATATTAGGTATCAAATATCAGGGTTTGCTATGACTTTCCTAAGAGCTTGTTCAAAAAAAAAAATATGCATTAACTTATTCAATTATGTTTTACAGTCAAATTATAAAAAATATTATTATCCACTGATAAATTAATTGATTTTAATATATGTAGATCATAAATAAGTCTAAATAAGAAATATTATTTAAGCACTTATTACTACTTATTAAGTATTAATATATTTACTATGATTTAACAAACTTTATTTTATTGTTATATACCTATTTAACTAATAGTTAAGGATAATATAAAGTTTT
Organism: Anoplophora glabripennis; assembly: GCF_000390285.2. Lineage (NCBI taxonomy): Eukaryota > Metazoa > Arthropoda > Insecta > Coleoptera > Cerambycidae > Anoplophora > Anoplophora glabripennis. The sequence goes on from NW_019416935.1 coordinate 207,077, forward strand.
AAATATAAACTTTCTTTTAGTCGGGTTGTTGCGCGAGGCCCCTGCAAGAGCGAGGCCCCGGGCGATTGCCCTGCTCGCCACCCCCTAAGGCCGCCTCTGCCCTTCGGTCCCAAATTATCGAGGTCACGCTTAATGCAAACAAAATAACGGCGGCACCCTGTAAAGATCCGAGATCCGGAATGTTTAACTCCAGTTAACTCGGATCAGTATGAAGCGCAGGTTTAGTTTTTCGCCTATCTCAAATTTATTGATAATTTTGGGTTAGGTTAGAAGTTAGAATTGCTGTTAATCTTTTACATTTTGCATGTGGTAAGCCTATTGGCATTATTTTTCATTATAAAAAGTTTAATAAGGTTGTAGAAGAGAGTTTTGAATAAGGAGAAATTTTGTAAAAGTAATATTACATTTATTTCTCATAATTTGATAACGTCCAATGTGGTGTTGAAAGTAAACAATGCCACGTAGACACCGAATAAATGACATTTAAGATAATTGTATTTAATATTCCAAGTTTAAAAACCCATTAAAAACAAAAACTAGTGGAAAATCTTACTGTCTTTTTTTTCATACAAATAGTGATTTCGGAAACATTAAATATCTTCACAGTATCCACCAGTCCAGGTAAGTTGTATTGAAACGGTTCTATTTAAACAAACTTTTAAGTTTGGTTTGGTTTCAGGATTAAAAAAACGTTGTTGCTGACGGCTAATAATAACCAACTTGAAGGTGAGCTTTGTGTAAATATGATATACAGTGCCAGTCACAAAATTTGGTATATCAAATACAAAGTGGAAAGTCTAACTGGAACAAATTCTGTAACTTAATAAATAAATATTTGTCAGGAGCAAATCACTTGAAGAGGATTCTCTCAAAATTCCTGAAACATCAATTTTTATTTTCAAAGGGGCATATTACAAAGAGGTTTGTTTATTTTTTAATTATGAGGGGGTTGCAACAACCCCCAACTTTTTTTAATAATGGATGGGTAGGTTGATTAATTTTTTATTTCGTCAATTCAATTACATATTTTTTTGTTGCTTTTTATAAGCAATGTATCGGAAAAAAATAAAATAAGGAAATGTGTGAGAATTTTTTTTAAATTATTTATTCCAAATTAACAACGCGTTGTATACAGAATAATATTAGATTAATCCATGAACAAAATTTGTAATAAAAAACAACCCGTTTAATATTTATCAACATTGTATTATGCATAGAGTTATTCTTCATATATAGTGTGTAATTAAAATTCTTGTTTGTGTAAGATGATCGAAGTAAGAAGGTCGGGCAATAACGATCTCAACTTAGCAACTATAAATAAAATTCTGTGATCATAGATTAGATAAGCGACTTAATAACAATTCCTTTACATTTAATGCACTGGAAGTAAATTATGTTGTTTTTTTTCGAAAATGGAACATTTTATGGATATGAAGCAAGTGAACTTTTTTCAGTAAAACGTCTGTAGATTCTAAATATGGCGTCTTTTTTTATTTTAGCCAGTGTTGTATCATTCATTTTAAAAAATGTTCTCTGTCGTGACATTTATACGCCTCTGNTTCATTTATTTATTTAATAATAGTAAAATAATTCCGAAATTGAAGTTCAGGGCGAATTCGTAAATATGCTCATTGTTATTTTTTCTTTGAGCTACCCGTTTAAAAAAAAAAGTTTCTACGATGAATAGAAGCCGAGATATTGCAAAATTCATAGCTCGCATCAATTTGAACTTTGGATTTCACTTTTCTCGTGCGCGCGACTCGCTTGGACGAGTTTCCCCCACCACCACGCCGCCGGCCGCCGCACAGTTTACTTAGCGAGTACCTTTTCTTTAAAGGGCTCGTGAGTCGCTAATTTTCCACATTTTTCAATGCAATTAACGAGAAATCGTAATTTACGTCGTAAACTTTATTTTGCGAAAAATTCAAGTCTTAATGTTTATAAACAATTGCACTACGATTTTTTTTAAATTTAAAATTTTTATCTTGGCTCCTGTTGGTTAGTGTGCTTTTTTAAAAAAAAATTGTATTTTTTTTGCCAGCTATCCATTGTATCTATTTTCGGTGAGGTAGCATAAATAGTAACAATTTTATTCAAATTGTTTCTAAGCGAAAAACGCACGGTTTTTTAATGCACAATTTGAGAATGTTAATGTCAAAAAACCGGTGATATTTTTTAATATGTCGCTTAATTACATCTTTAAGATTACAATGACCCTTTCAGAATCATGTTTGGTTGAAAATTAACGCCTGTACAGAGGCTTAAAGTTCATAACTTTTGGAGCCTCCGTTATAAACAAATTGAATTGTGCGAAAACTATTGCATCTACAGCGCCCACTTTTGGCACACTTTTAAAGTATGACAAAACCCTCAACTTGTCATAGGTTTTATAAAATTTTAACAATAAATGCGATAGTTATAAACAAATGAAAAAATGGGCACTTTTCTTGTTTTTTTGCAATAACTTTTTTGTTTATTAACCGATTTTAATTTAACAAGTCTCATTTTGTAGATAATTTTACTCCCTACAAGCTGTCTGGAAGACACTTTTCGCTAAAATTGATGGTTTTCCCTGCAAAGTGAAAAAACTGTTTTCCTCACTTATTTGTTTAAATAGAAAAGTTAGCTAATAAAAGTTTTTGACTCACGAGATGAGAGATGTCTTGTATTATGTTCCTTTAGACAATTTTACAATAAT
>NW_019416935.1:209942-222683 GCF_000390285.2 Anoplophora glabripennis
TATTTTTTAATTTTGAGAATTTTGCAATAAATTCAAATGCTTTTTATTCTTTTTTAAATCTTTTAACAATAAATAGTAATTTGAAAATAATTTGTGAATTTTTACTTTAATTTTACATTTAAATCGTAATTAAATAACTAAATATTGTAAAAGTAAGTTTACTTTGGCTTAATATATAAAAAAAATAACTTTTTAAATGAACAATTGCTTCATTTATTTATTTAATAATAGTAAAATAATTCCGAAATTGAAGTTCAGGGCGAATTCGTAAATATGCTCATTGTTATTTTTTCTTTGAGCTACCCCAGTTTAAAAAAAAAGTTTATACGATGAATAGAAGCCGAGATATTGCAAAATTTATAGCTCGCATCAATTTGAACTTTGGATCTCACTTTTCTCGCGCGCGCGACTCGCTTGGACGAGCTTCCCCCACCACCACGCCGCCGGCCACCAGACAGTTTACTTAGCGAGTACCTTCTCTTTAAAGGGCTCGTGAGTCGCTAATTTTCCACATTTTTCAATGCAATTAACGAGAAATCGTAGTTTACGTCGTAAACTTTATTTTGCGAAAAATTCAAGTCTTAATGTTTATAAACAATTGCACTACGATTTTTTTTAAATTTAAAATTCTTATCTTGGCTCCTGTTGGTTAGTGTGCTTTTTAAAAAAAATTTGTATTTTTTTTGCCAGCTATCCATTGTATCTATTTTCGGTGAGGTAGCATAAATAGCAACAATTTTATTCAAATTGTTTGTAAGCGAAAAACGCACGGTTTTTTAATGCACAATTTGAGAATGTTAATGTCAAAAAACTGGTGATATTTTTTAATATGTCGCTTAATTACATCTTTAAGATTACAATGACGCTTTCAGAATCATGTTTGGTTGAAAATTAACGCCTGTACAGAGGCTTAAAGTTCATANCGCAACCGTTACTTTGCGGACCCATGTTTATTGAGACTTTTCTGCTTATTTTGGTTCATACTATTACCTCCTTAAATATTTTACACTCTTTTTTTAACACGCTGTATAGTGTGTAATTAAAATTCTTGTTTGTGTAAGTAAGATGATCGAAGTAAGAAGGTCGGGCAATAACGATCTCAACTTAGCAGCTATAAATAAAATTATGTGGTCGTAGATTAGATAAGCGACTTAACAATTCCTTTACATTTAATGTAGTAAGTTAGATTAGTATATGTATACGGGGTATCAAATGTTAACCACTTTTTTGCTTGTCAAAAGCAACATCTTTTGTCTAATAAATTTTTTACAAAAATTCATTGTTGTAAGGTGCTTTGCACCCGTTAAAATAACACTACCGAGCTGTCTAAGGATTCACGAAATATCCACGTTAACATGTTAACGAATGCGAAAGTTTTATGGAATAATTGACTATTTTAAAATTTTTTGCTAGCCTGCATAATAAATCAGTTAGTTCACAATTTGGTGTTTCTTTTTGTTCATTATTAATCAGGGAGAAGTTATGGTAACTTTTCACTATTACAGTACCAAAAAAAAGAGAATAAAATTGTGTTACTTTGACTTCTAAATCTTATCTTTTATGTGCACTGGAAGTAAATTATGTATTTTTTTCGAAAATGGAACATTTTATGGATATGAAGCAAGTGAACTTTTTTCAGTAAAACGTCTGTAGATTCTAAATATGGCGTCTTTTTTTATTTTAGCCAGTGTTGTATCATTCATTTTAAAAAATGTTCTCTGTCGTGACATTTATACGCCTCTGGATTTTCCGATCAACTGAAACTGTACCTGATGATAGTGATTCAGGATTTTATCCGTCATATAAAATTAACACAATTGTATAGATTTTCGTGATATGCTTAGAATTGAATATAATTTTTAAAAATTTTAACACCTCATCTAGAAAATGAAACATTTATCGACAAATTTTTATTTACTACCATTAATATTCGTCTTAGAATTTATTGGAACACGTTTAAGTCACTTATATCAAAATATTTGGTTACTTGGGACTAGTGATGCGATAAGCGAAAATTACCAAGCGAACATGACCGAAAATTACGTAATTTACCGTAATGTTCGCTGGCTTTAAAACGAAAATTACTCGTAGGAGAAATTAAACGGAAATATTCCCGGTAACTTTCCCGGCAACATTGAAGGGAACTTTCTCCCTGTAAAATTACCAATTCTTGGATATGTACATACACATGTACACATGTGACATGCGACATGCGGATATACCACCGTAAGCAGCTTGCCAGCAAGGCGCGAGGTACGCGTGGTACACATTATTTTAAGTTCAGTTGACGCGTGCGGAGTGACGGTCGTTTGTTTACCCTAGCCACATGCGAGAGTTCACACCGATAAAATGGGAAAAATCAAAGGTGTATTTTGGCAATATTTTAAAGCAAGTGGTGAAAATGCAAACACATATTCATGTATCTTCTGTGGTCAAAAATATAAGAAAAATGCAACACGTATGGCGGCGCATTTATCTAAATGCCCACAGTGTCCCAACAGAATCAAAAAACAAATTACCGCCAATACTAGCAAATGCTCAATTATTGAAGGTGAGTTTTTTGGTTTGTATTTATGAACCCTTGTTTGAAAGGACAGCTTCTTAGAGTTACTGTTTTGTTTTTAGTTTATGTGGAAAATTCATAGATTCTTAAATATAGCCTATATGTTTATGTTTTCAGATAAGATACGAATGGAAAATCTGTCTAGCTTCCAGCAAGATGATACTATTAGTTGGCCAAGTACTAGTAGTAGTATGCTAGACAGATTCATTGACAGAATAACTGATGACAAAAAAAGTAAATTGGACCAAAAACTAGCAAAAGCTATCTACACATCAGGATGTCCATTTTCAATGGTTGATAATAGTTACTGGCAAGACTTTTTTATGCACTAAGACCTTCATACAAATTACCTTCCCGAGAGGATATTTCTTGTAAGCTTCTAGAACAAGAATACGAATCTGTTCAAAGTGATGTAACAGTTAAAATAAAGGAAGCTGCTTNGGAAAGTTTATTATGGCTCTTATTTCTGTTTTTTTTTTAATAAAAATTTCTGAAAAGGGTATTATTGTTTATATTAAACCTATTTTTAGAATTATCTTTCACCACTGCCACTAAAATTTAAAGAATATATTTTTTCTTTAAACGCCATATAAGTGACTGCTTATTTGACATTACTCAATAATATTAAGTGTCATTTTTTTAGTTAAAGGTATATATGATACAGTGAAATAAGTAAAGATTCAATGTTACCTACAATCTTTATTTAAAATTCGTTTTTTTCTTAGTTATTATAATCATTTTACCTACAATTTATAAAGTTTGAAGAAAAAGTAGTATATGATGTTCGGAGAATAAGATACTTTATATGCTTCGCACGGATTCCATGCTTGGCACATAAAGTATAATTTATACCCTGTAGGAATTGTATAAGTTTCAGGTCATCCCGTTCTAGCCATTTCTTTATCTTAAAAAGCAAAACCTTCATAAATGATTACAAGCTCGTTATAAAATAAAATAACTATTATTTGCTTACCAGATTGGGAATAAAAGTTCGCAGCATGCATTTCTCTGTTTCATTCGCAAGTGAAATAAAATTCTTATCGATTACATCTAGACACAGCCTACATACTTCATAGCCATCTGGGATTACAATGTGCTTTTCAATATTGGTTTTGATAATGCTCAATTTCCTTAGATTAATAGGTGATGTTCCTCTTAATTGTTCATAAGGAGTTAGAAAGTCTCCTGTACTGATACATGTACACTTAAAGCAGAAGGCAGCTTCAATTTTTTCAAAACAAACTTGGCAAATTATATCGTCCTCAGTTAGTTGCAGGTTCTGAAAGTATGATGGAAACTGATAAAAAGTAATCAAATTTGGGAGATTTTTATACATGCTACTAGTACTTACATTATTTCCAAATATTACATCCAAAATTTCAACCGTGTGGGCTTTTATTTTATGAAAATTTGTATTTTTAAGCGACTTATTAAAACATAATGAACAATTTTCCATTTTTGTCGGTACCGCCTGCATTACGATTGTGTGTAGAAAAATATTTATAGAAACATTAACAGCTGAAACAGTTTAAGGTTACGTTTTTTACAAATTCTACGAAAAATTTTCAGTTGCGGGTTGCAGCAATTTGTTTTGGGCCTCATATGAGTAACTAAATAAGAGTGTTTTGTTCTGTGTATTCTGTCGGCAGCAGCGGCAGCGTAGTGCCATCTGTAGCTGCTGCAGCAAACGACATACTCGGAAACCATAGACCATAAAATAATTAAGGAACTGCATTGGAAAACACAATTAGAGTAACCTCTAATTCTACTATCTAATAGATGTCGCTGCACCATAATGGCGGTAAATTTGAATGTAACAAAATACACTAAGAATAAAAAGTATTTCATAAGTAATAGATCACGAAACAGCTACTAATAGTTTAAGTTAATCATTGAAGTTAATGTGAACCAGTAACAGCTGTTCCATGAGCCATCACTTATGAAACACTTTAATTATCACTTGGTTAAATAAAAAAGTTAAAGCAGTGCTACTTAAATGTGTGACAAATATATAAATTTATTCTATTATGAATTTTAAAATATTGAAAGTATCAAAAAAATGTACAGGGAGACTTGTAATTATTATTTTTTTAAAGAAGCCAAAACTGCAAATTTTTAAGAATTTGAAAGAATTACTTACCTGCCTTTATGTAAAATGCATTGCACAGTGACTTGACAAAAATTATAGTTATAGATACATTTGTTTCGAAGTAATTGGTATTCATCAGTACGATGTAATATTTTGGTTTTTTAAAAGGTGGAGGTGAAAAATCATCCTCAAATGAAATTCGGCAGCTCGTACTCTGAAAATTCTGTAATATGTTACGTTAACAAATTGTTTTGCTGAATGTTGGATACTATCCGAGGATTCCGAGGTGATATTATTAAAATTAATAGGTGAACTTGTAGTCGATCCTAAAAATAATGTCGGCACAGCACTGTTTTTTACTCAAAATGGTCTTCACAAAAATAATGATGCGTTTGTCGGAGTAAATTCTGATTTACATAACTTTCGAACTGATTCTATCCACAGTAATTGTCTGTCTTTTGTTATTATGAAAAAACTTTTATTTTTATAGAACGTATTACAGATATTCATATAGTAAGAAATGCTTTTGCAATTTGGAGCACAACATTGACGTTTAGTTCTACCAGGTAAACTCATTTTGGATAAAAAAAAACGAATAAAAAACAGTAAGACGAATGATTCAATAAATTTCTTATTACATTAATCTAAAACAAAACAAATTTATTAATGCACAAAACGCGACAACCTACCTGAACATAAAGTGACGTTATTCTAAATCCAATATGGCGGACCAGTTATTTTTTATGCACTTCTAGGATATTAGGTATCAAATATAAGGGTTTGCTATGGCCTTCCTTAAAATCTTGTTAAAAAAAATGCATGAACTTATTCAATTATGTTTTACAGTCAAATTATAAAAAATATTATTATCCACTGATAAATTAATTGATTTAATATAGATCATAAATAAGTCTAAATAAGAAATATTATTTAAGCACTTATTACAACTTATTAAGTATTAATATATTTACTATGAATTAACAAAATTTATTTTATTGTCATATACCTATATAACTAATGGCTAAGGATAAAATAAAGTTTTAAATATAAACTTACTGGGGTTGTCGCGCGAGGCCCCGGGCGATTGCCGTGCTCGCCACCCCCTAAGGCCGTATCTGGTTGCAATAGTTTCACTCATAAAATTTTAGTTGTACTCATACTAACAGAGTGAAAATTTCACTCAATCGAGTGTGGACAGAAAATACATTATTGAATAAAACTGAGTGAATTGAGTGAATTTTTTTACAGTGTATGAGCTGCAAAATTTGTTTAATTGCAATATAAAAATATAAAAGTAGCCACATTATCGAAGCAATTTTATCATTTAACTTATAAGTTTGATTCTTTTGACATGCCAGTGTAACTAATGGTGCGTTTTCCAACAATCTCAAATANCTAAGTTAGGACTAATACTTTTTTATAAACCAAGCATAATAATAACCAACTGGAAGGTGAGCTTTGTGTAAATATGATATATAGTGCCAGTCACAAAATTTGGTATATCAAATACAAAGTGGAAGGTATAACTGGAACAAATTCTGTAACTTAATAAATAAAGATTTGTCAGGATAATTAGCAATTCACTTGAAGAGGTTTGTCTCAAAATTTCTGGAACATCAATTTTTATTTTCAAAGGGGCATATTACAAAGAGGTTTGTTTATTTTTTAATTATGAGGGGGTTGCAACAACCCCCAACTTTTTTTAATATCGAAGAAAACATCGATATTCCGATGAATTATTTCGTACGCTACGCGCGTCGGCCTCGCTGCTGGACGGCGCGGGAGACGGCGGCGGCCCCGCCGGTTGCTCCACGACGGATACACTGAGAGAGAGGGTCGCTTCAGTTCTAAGCTCCATTCCAGCCGTAATAAGTGCTAATATATCGACCCCGCTCACGCACTAGCCTTCGACGTCAACTTTTACTAGTTTACAGTCGACGTAATGAAACAATACTTCAAACCAATCTGCTGGTGGCCTTGGATCCGATTTTGATCTTAACTTTCAAGGTCAAACCAAGATCAACTTGAAATTATTAAACGGAACACCCTATTTTGCCAGTAATCGATAGAGCGCCAAATTTTAAGTCCCAGTATATGACTTTCGCTTGTTTTTTTTATTTCCTTTCTTGTTTATCAAAATTTATGTAATGTTCTTTATTCATTGGTAATTGTATATACCTTTAATTGTTTGTATTTTATTCTTTTCTATGACTGTTTCATTGTTTTTGTATACAAAATCTGTTATTTCGGCCCTTCGTTATATAACTACTAAAAAAATTGAAAATACACAAAAAAGTGGATGTTGCTTTAATACTAGAGACGTCTATATTACGTGCAATTTTCGTTATTAAAAAATACTAAAACTCTACTAATACGTATCATCCACATATAATTTAAACATCAAATGATCAACGTACATGTCTTTCAGTGTAGCTGAACGTTTATCTTTCATTTTTCAAGACTAATTTTAACAGTAATTGCGGAGGAATATTTTATAGGAATAATTCTAACCGCCGGGTTAACAACTCTGAAATTACCCTTGGCGGTTCTTTGTTCGAATATACAGGGTATACATCAACATTTAATAATAGTACAATTTATTTTTTACAACGCAGTGTTTAAAACAATATAATAAGAATTTCCTGCAGTGACAAGCCGTTCCTTGTCAGCAGGATTGGCAGGATTTAGCATATAAAAAAAATGATAGACTAAGTGAAGCACAAAATGTTATATGACGTCAAAAAAATAGTTTCAACTAAACTAGGTATATTAAACAAAATATCTCGTAAGACAATGTGTCTATTTGCAATTTGTTGTTACATCTGTTATGAATGAACGTGTTATTCTTGCTGATCAAACAATTTATATTTTTTTGGCAGACGATTTGATACTAATAGCCAATTCGAAGATACAAGACAAATCATTTCAAACAGTTTATAATTGCACAGCTACTATCGCCATATATAAAATTGTACTCGGATCACATTTTTAACACATGATCTGACAGTATTTGGGTACAAATTCTGACACTTGATAACGTTTGTCACATTTATTTTTAATAAATGATCCGACAGTATTATTAAAATGCGGATACAAATTCCGATACTTGACATAGTTTGTTGTCACACATTTATTTTTAATAGATGATCTGACAGTATCATTAAAATGATAGTATAGTCTTTCCGAAGTCAGTTGAACATGTATTAAAAACCAAGCAATCAAATTTAATGAGTTTCATAGGCGTTCCTAGAAAAGATTTCTGCTAAAGGTAAAAAATTATAATAATTTGTATATAATATGTAGAAAATTTTTATTATATGTTCATTTGGCCAAGATATTTTAATTATTTATGTCCTCAAACAATTTTATTATACTGATGGTAAATTTCGTTTTGTTCCGTTTCAAAAGGTCTCCAAAACGTCATGTTGTAATAATATTATTTCTCCCTTTCGCAATTGTAATATAAATGATTAATAGAAGGTTCCTATAAAAAATTAAAATTACCCAAATCATACCAAATTCCGCATTGCTACACTGGACTGCTGGGCAATTTGTCCACTACTTGTCAAGAGTTGAGATTTATTGCCCAGTAGCTCAATACGGTTGTGTTAGACTTCGTTTGCCCGCGCTCGCATTCTTCAACTGGGCGTATACATTTCTACCACCTCCACGTTTAGTTCGACCAGACTTGTATATGGGTATGGTTAAATAAATATGGGAACAAGTTTTTTAAATATTTCAATGCCGAGATGCTGCGTCAGCGACCGAACCTGGTACATACCGTCAACGACTTAGTTCTTCAATTTACATCGGAAAGACTATACCATTAAAATGTGGATAAAAATTATGATACTTGACAACGTTTGTCACATATTTATTATTAGTACATGATCTGACAGTATTATTAAAATGTGATTACAATTTCTGACACTTAACGGTGTTTGTTTCATATTTATTTCTAGCAGATGAACTGATAGTATCTACTATTACAATGTGGGTATAAATGATGATATTTGATAAGTTTGTCACATATTTATTATTAGTACATGATCTGACAGTATTATTAAAATGCGGGTACTAATTCTGACACTTAAAGATGTTTGTCTCATATTTATTTCTAGCAAATGATCTGAAAGTACTATTACAATGTGGGTATAAATTATGATATTTGATATCGTTTGTCACATGTTTATATATTTGTCATTTGTCTGATCTGTCAGACTTCGCACTAAAGAAAAATGATTGAACATCTGTTATTAAGTAATTATTAAGTTAATTTTTTTATTGTTAAATTTATCGCTATTTTATTGTGCTAAATTATGTCAAGTATGTTAATTTCTAAAGTATGTTAAGTTAAATTTTAAATGTATTGCCGTTTTATTATGTTAAATTTACGGCCTTTTTGAGAAATGATCTGACATCAATAAAGGCTTCACTTGAATGATGATCTGACACTAATATCAAAACTGTGGTTATAAAATGTATCGTTGATATGTAGTGTTTATATCTCATTTAGATAGTACTGTTATATTGTGTTTATAAATTTGGAGAGAATTTTTTATTGATAAGTAGAATCTAATAAGTTAGTAAGTATTAAAAAATAATAAATTCTATTTGTAAAAAATATTTCTGCCAATATAAACACCCTGTTAGTCACCATTTGTCTGATCTGTTATACCAGCCACTACAGTAAACATGATTTCGTCTTTTAGATTTTTTATATTCCCGCCTTTTTTAGAAATGATTGACATTGATAAAGTTTGACTGGAATAGCGATCTGACATTATTATCAAAACTGTGTCATTCAGCATAATTTATGACTTATTAGACATTAGTGCCCGTTTTCGTAGATATTCTTACATTATTTGGAATACATGTAGGTATAAATTTATCGGCGTACTATCAGAATAAACTGAAACAGTGAACCACATTGTTATTTGTTGCAACTTTTGTAATATTCGCTATATCGTGAGGATTTCTAACTATTACTATCTAAAACCGTTTCAGACTTTTTACACAAATCGAAAACGTATGACTCACGAAACGAAATCAGAACGAATCCTTGTTTTGTGATACAAAAAAGTAATTATGATGTGACATAGCACAAAATGTACGTCTTAAAACATTACTTTCTGCAAAAAAGCATCTAATACGCTGTCGTTGAACCTCCTTAAAACGTAGCTCTGATTTAACAAGAGGGATATCCCCGCGTTGACAACTTTTTCGCCAAAATCCTAACGACAAAATTGGCCGGACCAGTCCGCGTAGAAACACGCCAGATCCTCAAATATTCCCATCTGACATTTAAATCAAACGCGTAACGCTATTAATTACGATGCGAAACGAAAACAGGTTCCGTGCGAGCTGTTACATAAATATGGCCACTAATGTATGCAGCTAGAGAGTTTTTTTCCCCGGTCAGGAGAGAAAAAACGCTTAAGTGTTAATGGCATAACCTACATCAACTCCAAACTTATTATATTCCACGGTATTGCTTTTTTATGGTAAATATTGAGAAATTTAAATTTTCAAGTTCAACCGGAGGCCTCAATGCCAAGTCGGAGCAGTGTCGCGCGCTGCCCACGCACGCAAGAGTTCCCTTTCGATCACTGACATTTTTTTTAACACTAAACGTGTAAAAATTATAGAGTTACCGGCGTTTCCGTAAATCGTTTGTCGCTTACGTGGCATGGCAGTGTCTTTGTTCCTTTCGGAGCTTTACATGAAACCAGTGGCGTACATAATTACTATTTTTGTTATCTCTTTAAGTTACAAACATATTTGACGGGTTTCTTCTACACCCTTTACAGTTAAGTGCAAAATATTACAAAACAATTTATTTTCGAACGTATTCACATATTATTAGGAAGATACACGCGGATGACGTACTCCTAACATCAAGTGAATGTAAAGAAACATTGATTTATCTGACTAGGAGATCAACAGAATGCGGAAGATTAGCCCAATGAGCGGCTACTAGAATTTTTTAGGAACGAGTTTTGGGAGCGTTTCACACACAGTTTAATAATGATAAATGTTCAAACGCAGGCAACTATATTAGCCAAACGGTATATTAAGAATATGGACCTCGCGTCAGTGTATTTCGTTTTATAGGAACGGTATATGTTCTTATCGCAACAAAACGAATACATTAGCTAAATTTACCACGCCGACGTTATTATACTGGGTGAATTTTCAAATGGGAACGTATATTTCAACTGTGGGAAAACAATTCGCGGTGTTAGATGAGTCCAGCGGAAGTTAATTTTGAAAATTACAAATATTTATATTTGGTATACACTTGATTTACTTTACTACAATCTTTTTTTTTCGAAAACTGTTAACTATAACGAAAAAGACTTTACCATACAGCTGTTACTTATTAATTTAATTGCGTAACTTATTTCAATACTACGAACAAATATTTTTGAGAAATTAAACATTGTACAAATTTTGCAATTAAAACTAAGCAACCCCTCCTTATTTTATTAATACCAACCGCCTGTCTGACAAATGCTTTCTGAGCAGTATGTGTCTTGCTGTCAGGAATTTTAATGATGACCACAAAATCTTTGTCATCTGTATTAGTCCAGTCAATGACCATTTTCCCGTATAATTTTGCCAAACAACACCGATTTTCATAAAAATTTGGATTTAGGTTCTATTTACCTTCTACTTCAAAGTTGACCTTGTACCGGGGGTTGCTTTTACCCTGGAGGTGGATGCCACCCCTTCTTGGGGGTGAAAAATGTTTCATTGAAAATCATAGATTGATATATTGACTAATTCTAAGCAACTTTTGTTCTGTAAAGTTTTTTCTGAAAGTCAATACTTTTCGACTTATTCGCGAGTGAAAGTGTAAATTTTTCAACCAAAAAAACCACTTTTCAGACGATTTTTTGCGAATAACTTATAAAGTATTTTATCAAAAAAAAAACATTCTTATAAAAATTGTAGCTTATAAAAAAACAAAAAGAATATGTTTATGGTGTCTGTAGACCCAATACAAGCGGAGTAATGAGCTTGTTGAAGGTTGGTTCTTATTTGTCAAACGCAAATTGGAAAAAAAATATCTTTTCAAAATAACTCAAAAACTATTAATGATGCGCAAAATTTTGTAGAGTACAAAATTGTAGGTTATGCTTTCTAGAAAATTTTGTTTTTTTTTTACTGTAGGATAAAAATTAAGTAAGATATGGCTGTTTAAAGTTTGCATATGTTCGTAAATAGCAACTTGTTCAAGCCCTTTCAGCTCAAACCCTTACAAATATAAGGGCTGAAAGAAAAATTAACTTATTTGATCTTATAGCCCTTGAAAAAACTTACAAAATGGTTTTGATAGCATAAAAACTAAGCGAGTTATGGGTAAAAAACCAATCACATATTTTTGCAGATATCAGAACACGTATATTGAAGCATTGATGAATACACATTAAAGCTATACTTTAAGCTCAGATATCCTTACATTTTTGATTATTTATATTTTATTTGCAATAAAAAATTAAAATCCATATGAAAATAAAATTCTTATTTTCCCTATTTTTGATTTCAAATTTTAATCAGTAGGGTTTTTTTAAGGTTTGATAAAATAAAAGCATTACATTTTAAATAATAATTGTACTATATTTTGAACTAAAAAAATTTTCTGACTATAATTGTTCGATTTTTTTAGCAAGAGGTGGTTCTTATAAGGGTTGAAAGTTATAAATTAAAAAAAATAAAACAGCAAAGAAATCTTAATTTAATATCACTACATGATTAAATTATTCCAAGTTGCTGAATAATATTTTTCAACATTATTTTTTAATGATTACTGTCATAGTTTTTAGGGATCGACAATTTTCAATTCATCATAATTACTTATTTAAAGATGATTTCAACCTATTACACGCTCGAATCTACAATTCTATAATTATTTTCGAATCAAGGTAGTTTTCACCCCCAAAAAAATAAAAAGAACCTTACCTTTACCTTCAATGACTGGACTATATCATGTACTTCTTCGTATCACATGTAGTAGTTTTTTCTGCGAGTCTCGCAAATGACCATTATTAAAATAATAGTAAAAAACATCGTAATTATGGAAACT
>NW_019416936.1:0-10094 GCF_000390285.2 Anoplophora glabripennis
TATGAATATACGGGGTGTTCTGAAATCCTGAAGCTCGCTCGAAGGGTGGAATACGACAATTTGACTTCTAGGTTTTAGGTTAGTATACCTCCCCGATATATTTACTAAACTCATTATAAAATAAAATTGGTTATTTGCTTACTTCACTCGTATTTATTATGTTACATTCACTTGGGACACATGGAACACTAGCGCCACCCCGACTTCTGCCATTTCTTGGACAAATTTTGTCAATTTTCCTGTATGAGTCCGTGCTCCTTGTCTAGCCTCCCTGTTACGGACAATAAGTTCTCTTGATTAACATACACAAGTTTTTATCATAGAAATATATTTATATTTTTTTATATAAATATACTCTGTTCGCTCATTTACGCTCTATGTACTCCCACTAATGAAATGCAAACGCCGCAAGTTGACCATAGATTACAGAGAGTTAAGTTGACGTTCGATCGCTTTCCAGTAAAGTCCTCGAATCTCCATACTTTTGGCGGAGCGCTCTTGAATTGTCCGCCAAAATGTCCACCAAAAAGCGCCCGTCGTCGATGTCGGATCTCGTTCCCCTCTGGCCTCTCCGGATAGTTGATGTCGACATCGGGGATTTTGGAGTTTTCTCCCATTATGAAAAAAACTCTACCCTCGGTCTCGGCTTAGGCTACCTATCATCGCATCCAACTGCCAGAGCGGTGGGACCCTCGGAAGACGGTCCTCTCAGCCCAAAGACGGGAAAATTGGAAAGTGTGGTGAAATTTCTTCCGTCTTCGTAAAAGGGCTTATGGAGTCTTTGGTACTGGATGGATCTCGTTCAGAAGTGGAATGATAATACACGGCATAGAACCGTGATTGGAGGGTTCGGCCGAGATCGCGGACACTTCCGGCGGCAGCTAGGAAAACGTGAAATCCTATTATGAATTAGCTGGCCGTTAGTGGTCGCACAATTGGGCTCGAATTTGGAAGTGATAACCACATAGGAATGCTCTATTGTAGTTTCGGGGTTCGACCGAGATCGAATGAGCGGAACGGCTGAAAACGCGGAAAACGTGAAATCCGCGTTTCCCCGTATAACGGCGTTATTGCTCATCCGATTCGGGCGAAATTTTAGGGGAATAATACCAGCAACTTGAGGAGTGCTGCATTAAATTTTGAGACCGATCGCTCAATAAGTTCTTGAGTTATTAGCGATAGCGTCCTTAGACCAATTGGAAATATAAGTGAAAAAATTTATGTCCGTTTCCAAATATCGTCCTGAAGCGTGCCGGGGTTCGTCTGCAGTTTGCGATGGTCGCTGCAGTAAGTACTGAGCGCAGGGATGGCAGACCCAGGCGAGATCGGCCGCGATGTGGGTGACATTGGAAATATCGGTGAAATTAGTCTTTAGACTTCGGCGGCGCTATCGCCAGAGAGATCGGTGTTATTTTATGGGGCGATGTCCGCACTGGGAAGCAAAGTCGCGGAAATCGGTCTCGGACGGCATCGAGTCCGATGGTGGAAAATGTACCGCGGTGGAATTACCCGTCGCTTGGCACGGCAACGGCGGCGGCGGCGGCGGCGACGGCGGCGGGATCTCCAACCGTGGTGGCTTTTCTGATTGGATTGGATATGTAGGTGAATTTGACCGCCTCCTCTCCAATCTGATGGCCGCAGGCATGCTCGTGGATACGGAACGATGTCTGGGTGTATACAGAGGGTTCGAAAATCCTGAAGATCGCTCGAAGATTGGAATACGACAATGCAGTCACACAATAAACACGAAACGTAAATGAAACGTTGCAAATGAGCTGTTTTACTAAACATTTGACACATTAACTAGAAACGTTTCTGTTTCATTACAGAAATGTAGCACTTGAAAACTTATTTAGTGAAACATAGCCGAAACGTTACAATTGAAGAGAATCTGAAACATTACTCGAAACATTCCCTTTCGATCTCGGAAACATAACAGACGAACAACCCTTTGCTTTTTTTTGCTTATCTTATGGAACATTCGGCATTAGTTACATTTTGCTCTCAATCCCCAATCCCTCTCAAGCGTTAGTTCATTTGCCTTTGTTATACAAACAGACATAAACAGAAAAAAAAATCGTGGTAGCTAACACAAGTCTAGAAAAAATTTATGTTCGCGACTTGTGCAAACTGTGCGTAACAGCCCGAGTTTATTTATTTCCCGTGTCTCGTATTATGTTAGGTTAGGTTTGTGGCATTTTGTGGTTTGCCAGTTTGCCTGGATTCGTTGTTTTCCATCTTTACTTTGACGCTATTTTATGTGATAATTTGTACTGTGTGCAGTTGTGGTTATTGTAAGGTGCATGTAAAATATGAATATTGATGCAAAATGTTTAAAACAATATGTGTAGATTTCCAATTTTGCGTCACATCTACCTAAACATAGTTATACCCACTACCTATTATAGACAAGAGGACAATAACTAAGAAAATGGAACATGGAACTATACGTTCCGAGTTTCGATATAATTTGAAGAGTAACTACTTAGTCAGTGAGAACTATTTGAAATATGGATGAATCAAGTGAAATAGACGTCATTTATTTTATATTTTGTACAAATGTTTATATTTGTTTATGTGTATAGGCATGCTTAAATAAAAGAGTTTAGGTATATACTTACCTACAGATATTTATTTTTGTCAAGATATCATTTTGTATCCTTATTTCTGCTGTATACTCGTAGTTATATTATATTAAAAGGATAGATCTAATATTGACCATGCGTAGAAGAAATTGTAACTTTAAATATTATTTTTCAGTAGGTAATGTTATTTGTTTTTCATGTACCATTTCAAGATTCATAATCATAACTAACTTTTTCTAATTATCAGTTCGTCATTGTTACCATAACATTCACGATGGTCTCGACATTAGAAAATTCCCATTTCAGAAGCGTATTTGAACAATATAAAATGATGTGTAATTTTTTAAAATGCTTCTGATATTGTTTTAACATTTTTATTAGTACGATGAATGGCAAAATTCGTAATTCATATTAGAAACTTTTTTCAGTGGCTTCTCAAAAAGAAAGAAATTCTTGGTAAAGGTTGCCGTATCCCCAAACTAGAAGAGCATATTTATTTTTTTTAATATACTTACCTACAATGTAACAACTTTTTTTAGTTACATTTTTTGAGAAATCAGAAAAAGTTGTCTGGAGTTTGAATTAAGCCTTTCGCAATACAAATAAAAATATCACAAAAGAGTATTTAGAAATATTTAAAAAATTACTCACTATTTATACCGTTTCAAAAATACTTGAAATGGAAATTATCTAATGTTGAGAGCATTATCAGAATATGGTAATAAAATTATTATGTTACTCAAACATTTCTGAAAATATACTGAAACGTAAAACAAAAATCTGTTACTGAGACCAATTTTTTGAAATGTTTCATTGGAAACGTATTTTGGAGAGGACATCTTGAGTTTCTAAAACGTTACCAGAACGTTGCATGGATTTTTTATGAAACGTTTCGAGAAAAATGGAATGTTTCTGAAACATGTCAGAAACTGAAAAATGTTTAGTGGGGTATTTATATTTATTTAAGTACCCTTAATATCAATGATTGCTCCTAAAGAAGAACATAATTATGTTAACAGTACTAATTTAACTTCCAAGGTGGGTGAAATTGGAAGGGGTCGGAACTGGATACACAACAGTAACTAATGTAAACAATTTTAAATAAAATGCAGGTAATCATCAAAAGCCCAGAAAAAGTAATGCCATAAAATTCTATGATTTTAACTGAGAAATAATTTTAATGTAGGACCAGAAATTTAAAATGTTTACACCAATAATTTTTTGGACTTTTGATGGCGACATGGTTTTAAAATAGGACAAAAAATTCCTATACATTGTTTTTGTGAATCAAAAAGTTAGAGATTTATTGAACTTTAGAATATACCTTAAATGTAAAAAAAACACGAAATTTACCATGTTTTTTTAAATTTAGATACTTATCTTTTTCCCTGAAATACAATTTTAGGAATAAAACACCTCCAGCTTCTAAAAAAAAAACTCGGCATAGGAATAATATTTGCACAATTTATTCAAATTCCTGATAGATATGACAATTTTTGATATTTAAAAAATTACTGTTCTTACTGTTATTTTTAACTATTTAATTATTTTTAACATTTGTAATAACTGAAAACCACTGTATATATGGTAGGTACCTATAAAAAAATGGGAACATTTTTAAGTTTTAGAACAAGCATGAATTATGATATACCTACTTTCTTGTACATCTACAAAAACGTTTCTCCTCTACCAGACACAATATTATTGGACACACTCCATAGATGAGATAATAAAATTAAATGTCCTTAATGAACAATGGGTCTAAATTTAAAATAAACTTATCTCCTAATAAAATAACTAATATTTTATCCAAAATACAATTTTAAACATAATACAATTAAAAGTACAAAAAACCACAACTCCTAAATAAGTAAAAAATTCTCTGAAAATGACTTTGTTTAACTTTTAGTGCTTACACTGTATTTATACTTAAAAAAATCCCAAACATGTTTTTGTCAAATGACTAGTTAACATTTATTTAGCTATGTAAACAAAGTGAATGATTTTTTTTCTCATAAATAACATTAGGAGTTAAATACACTTATCGAGTTTCTTAAATAACTAGCGTCATAGAAATTCTGTGAATTTTAGTGTTTTAGAGTATCTCTGCCACTGACTAACAGATTTGTATATCAATTCACATTGTAACTTTAAATTAGTTAGACCAATCACTCAGGTTTAATCAAACCACATCAATCATCTTCAAAGGTTTAGTGTTTTTAAAACTCTAACACCATATTTCAAATACCCTTAGTTCATTAACCCGTTTGGTCTAAAATGATCCAACAATCAAGTTATGTATGACTTAGGAAGTATTTCGCATAAATTTCAAAATTTGAGGGTTTTTTTAACCAGATATAAGTACCTATTCTTGCACAAAGTTGCTTCGTCTTTTTTAATGTTGTGTATAATTTTAATATGTACAAAAACTATTTGAGAATGCTTACAAAAAATATTTAATTTTTTAATTAATTATCTATTACATTAAATTATACAATGGAATAAATAAAAGTTTAAATGCGGTTCTTAATAATCACTATATTTAAAGTAAATAAAAACAACCAATAGATTCAAAAAAACATCTTTAACAGTTTAATTTTTTATAAAAGACGCTCACATTCATTACTTCCCACACTTTGCCACATTGTCAATTTATGATATACAAGAGATTTTAAATATACATTTCTATAGGCATGAAAGCTTTCTCTTACATTATAAAAGAGCTGAACCCATTCAAACTTATTAAAAAAATATGAGGTGTTCATTCAAAAATTTAATACAATATCTTAATATTTTATATAACATTGAGGCAAACTACTTTTTAGAATATGTACAATATTATTTTTATTTTTTACAGACGGCAAATCAAACATTATTAGTTCTCTAACTTTAGTAAGAACATGCAAATGCATAAGACCTTTTTCTGAAATATTCGGACAACTAGATATTTGAAGAAACAGTAATGATTTCTTTAAATAATGCAATTCCTCAAAAGCTCTATCTTCTAAATAATTACATTTGTGAAATACAACTTTTGTTATATAATTACATCCTTTAAAATGAGCAAAACCATTATGCATGATACTCGAGTTAGATGCATCTATTACTTGTAACTGCAACATTGTTCCCTCCTTTGGCAGTTCATTGTAATCACTTAAAATTTCATTTGAATTTACCCATTTAACTGTACCACCATTTCTTAAAATCCATTCTGCACAGATGCGATCAGGGCCAAAGCTATTCCTACGATTCTCGTCCACTACATTAAATTGCAAATTAATCCAGTGGAACAGCGAGCGTTTTGATTGATAAAAACCTAGTAAATGTCTTCTTAAGACATTAAGTGTTGTAGACATGTTGAAGTTACACTTTATGTTACTTCTATTATATATATAGGACGTTATTAATGTTTAAAAAATTTTCTCATGTAAGTGTTTCACCTTTTGTAACCTAAAATATTAAATTGTAATTGTATAATATACACTTAAACATATGTACACAGTTAACTTACACAAGCTTCCAAATAATCGATTTTTCGTTCCAAAATTGTCAATTTTTCATTTAACCCAGCGAGTTTAGAACGACAAGACAAATCTGTAAAAAGTGCATAATCAGTTTTTGAATCAACAGTTGACTACATCACATACCAAAGGAATTAAGGAAGTCTGTTATTTTCTTAATACTAATTGTTATTATTTCTATATATTCTCGATTCAGCCAGTCTTGTTGAATCTGTTTCTGGACACCTTCACCTCTGCTTGGAGCAGCCATCTTTGTTTAATTCCTTTCCTTTTCCTATTAATTCATAGAACATAATTAAGAAAAGAAACAGAACCTATGCAAAACCATAGAAATAAGGTGATAGTGGTGCTAACTACACAATAACAATGGAACTTTATGTATTTATTTTTACATAATAGTGTAATTCGTAGTGTCTGCTTGACGTACTCAATCGGAGCACTTTATCAGCGCCAGCGTTCGTTGAAGCCGAGCACAAAATCTATGTTGTTCGTTATGCAGGAGTACTTCACTCTGATCAATAAGATCATTGCTCTCTGGTTACTCTGTCATTTGTGCTGGAGCAAAAGGAGTAGAACTAGAGCAATCAGCTGATTTTATTGGTTGATATATCTGACATCTGACGTATGCCGATATACATGGGAATGCACTGCCTATTACATAAGGCACATGACAAAATAATGTTTATGACATATTCACACATGTTAATACATTTTCCAATCCATTTTCTCTTTCTTCCACTAGTAATTCCTCCATAAATCTAATAAGTTTTCTTTATTCATGGTGGATAACAAATTTGCTTTTTGTATACCTACCTAAACAGAAGAAAAACTGCTAAAATGCCCTAGATAAAGTAAACTTAAAACACACATGAAATCAAAGCATAGGTTATCATAGAAAATTTTTTATGATAGGTTATGTTCAAGTCGTCTTAACGAACACAGGCAAATTATATCAAGATCTGACTGCTCTACTTTGTGATCTAAAAGAATCTGGTGACGTCATTGCTCCGTACTCTTCATGATACAAGATCACTTGAAGTCACTACAGCCCTGTTCGTTAGGTTCTACTCCTTGTGGCTCCAAGAGATCTTGGATCATGAAGAGTACGGAGCTGTGACGTCACCAGACCCTTTAGATCTCAAAGTAGAGCAGTCAGATCTTGGAATAATTTGCCTGTGTTCGTTAAGACGACTTGAACATAATAACCTATCATAAAAAAATTTCTATGAGAACTTATGCTTTGATTTGATGTATACGTGTGTGTTTTAAGTTTGCTTTCTCTAGTGTACCTATTTTAGCAGTTTTTCTTCTGTTTAGGTAAACAAAAAGCAAATTTGTTATCCACCATGAATAAAGAAAACTTATTGGTTTATTGGCGT
The DNA here is from genome assembly GCF_000390285.2 of Anoplophora glabripennis. Classification (NCBI taxonomy): domain Eukaryota; kingdom Metazoa; phylum Arthropoda; class Insecta; order Coleoptera; family Cerambycidae; genus Anoplophora; species Anoplophora glabripennis. The sequence goes on from NW_019416936.1 coordinate 7,486, forward strand.
AATTACTAGTGGAAGAAGGAGAAAATGGATTGGAAAATGTATCAATATGTTTAGACGAAGATTGTGAATCTGTCATAAACATTTTGTCATGTGCCTTAAGTAATAGGCAGTGAATTCCCATGTTTACCGTCATACGTCAGATATATTAACCAATAAAAATAAAATCAGCTGATTGCTCTACTTGCTCTACTCCCTTTGCTCCAGCACAAATGACAGAGTAACCAGAGCAATTGATCAAAGTGAAATACTCCTGCATAACGAACAACATAGATTTTGTGCTCGGCTTCAACGAACGCCAATAAAATACTGCGATTGAGTTGGAGTACGTCAAGCAGACACAACGAACAGAACTTAGGAGTAACATCTAAAGAACAGGGCTAATAATATACTTGTACACAAAATTAGTGTTGTTTATTTCAAAGAATATACTTTTTAGGAAATTATTTACTATAGCGTAAAATTCTTTAAAATGCATAAAAAACACGAATCTGAAATTAATTTTGTACGGTCGAACATAGTTTTCGAGATGAAAATTTGTAAAAACTCTATAACCTTAACACAACAATACTCATCATGACTATTTACAACACTGCAACGTCTATATAACTTTTAATAGACATTTATGCCCGTATATATAGTCGATCGCCAGAGATTCGCCGTTCGCTGGACGAGATTTTCAATGCACAGTCGTTCGCCAACTAACTCAAGCATACGCATTAGTGAAACTTATGGCGAAGCGCCGGAGAATCGCCAGAGATAGCCAGTAGCATCTCCAGCGTTTTTCCAGAAAGCAAGTAACCTATTTTTATTGTGTTTTTGAGATTGTTCCAATAATGGATCGTGATTTTAACATGTTGTATAACCCAAACAGAGATATTTCTGATTTAGATATACTCACACCTACACAGGGTGATTCACAAAAGTTGACCAAAAATGAAACCTAGTATTCTTTGGTGTATTTTAAGGGGTGTCTATCGTATAAAGTTTTTATTTAGGACGCTTTGTTAAAAATATAAAGGGTGTTAAATTTTAAAAAATATTTAAAATTTTTTGAAATAATTTAAAAACTGAAAATTTAGTAACTGAAATAATTTCAAATTGGGCACATATATTTATGTAAACATTGTACAAAATCTGGGGCTTTTTCAGAAAATTTTGATCCTCCAGTGCCGGAGATACAGGGTATCGGTAGCATATTTTTCTAAATTAAATAGTACGCCACTGCTTTACAGTCATCAATAATGATATTTTCGAATTCATCTTTCAATTTTCTAGTAATTACTACTCCTATGTTTTTCGAAAAAAGTCTGTTTTTCGAGTAAAATTTAAAAAATCGAACACACACTTCAAGATTCGAATACAATTCGGTTTAAAATTACATAGTAGGCTGCAATAACAACTTTGAAAATCTGAGCAGTTCGAAAAAAGAATAAATATTGCTTTTCATCATATTCAAGCAAAAATAAGTTTCGAACAAATTACATTTTCGTTAATTAAAAAGATGTCGCGCCTGTGTTCGTGGAAATGGAGTATTATTGAGCATTTACTCAAATAAAATCATTAAAATCATGACTAATGTTATTTCTATATTCGATTAAATAACGAATGATTAATGTTTGCATGTTATTTAAGTAAAAGTGTTTTCAGTTCGTTTTTTAAGTTTTACTCGAAAATCAGGCTTTTTTCAAAAAACATGAGAGTAGTAATTTGTAGAAAATTGAAACACGAATCCGAATATATCATGATTAATTAATTAATAAAGCATCTCCGCCACTGGAGCATCTAAATTTTAGAAAAAGGCCTCAGATTTTGGACAATATAAATACATGTGCCCAATTTCAAATTGTTTTAGTTAACTAGTTTTTACATTATTTAAGTTTTTTTTAAGTTTAGCACTATGTATCTTTTTAACGAAGTGTCCTAGATAAAAACGAAAGACTCTCTTTATACATAATTCACCAAAGAATATTAGGTTTCATTTTTGGTCACCGTCTGTGAATCTTATTGAAATTGTAATCGTTATTGTAAATTGTATTGTATTGTATTATATAAATTGTAAAACAGATTGTACTTTGAAATATTTTAAACAAGAATTTTCAACAAAGAAAAAAAAAATTCTCATATAATGCAGATCCTGTGGATGATAATGTATAGATATACCCTGTACAGTTATATGTTGATGTACCTATTATAATTATTTGTAGATAGTATATGGAGTCTTAAGAATATACAATCAGCCCACTAAACATTTTTCAGTTTCCGACATGTTTCAGAAACGTTTCCATTTTTCTTGAAACGTTTCCTAAAAAATCCATGCAACATTCTGGTAACGTTCTAGAAACCCAAGATGTCCTCCCCAAAATACGTTTCCAATGAAATGTTTGAAAAAATTGGTTTCAGTAACATTCTTTTTATGTTCCATTTATGCACTCGGTATTTTTGTTTTACGTTTCAGTATATTTTCAGAAATGTTTGAGTAACATAATAATTTTATTACCATATTGTTCTCATAATGCTCTCAACTTTAGATAATTTTCACTTCAAAAGCGTTTTTGAAATAGTATAAATAGTGTGAGTAATTTTTAAAATATTTCTAATACTCTTTTGTG
>NW_019416936.1:11281-15899 GCF_000390285.2 Anoplophora glabripennis
TCTTTGCTACCTCAAGTAAGTCAACTCATTAACCACAAACGACTCAACTCATTAACCCCAAACGAGTGAACTCATTAACCCCAAGCGAGTCCTCATTAATCCTAAGCGAGTCGACTCATTAACCCCAAGCGAGTGAACTCCGTATTTACTATTTTTCGGTGTTGTTGGCTCTCCTCACTCTTTCGTGCACCATGCAATGCAACTTAAATGTTGTACATATTTTCAAACAAGCATAAAATGAAAATCCCCATTCGAGAAGTAAGAGTTTGTATCCAGCCTGCATTGTGTGCATGTAATCACGCATGCATATAAGTATTATTGCATACCTACGCAAATACCCTAATTGAAAACTTTCTGTCGGTTGTTAGACAACTGAAAACTGACTCAACACTCGATCACAAAACATCTATTTATTATAAAGGACCCATCGACTAACGATTGACGAACGTATATCCAGTGCTTACGTGTTACAGCAAAATGGCGATACCTCTAACTTCTCTATGGACGAAACCATGGTCAGTATAAGGCACGCGTAATCGCGCATGCGCACTGAGCCGAATTCCGGTTTATTCTGGAAATTATTAAGTGAGGCCTCAGTTACAGTAAGTGAGCCCTAATTTGCTACAAATAAGGACTGACTAACCCCAATTGGATCAATTCTAAAAAAGTACATTCACTTACCCGAGCAAAGCAACTCACTTGGGACAGATAGACAGTCGACTAAAATAAAATTTCAACTGAACTATCATATAGCCACAAGACTTTTCTTTGTTGTGGTAGCAAACACGTTTCAGCAAAACGTATTTACTTGTGGCAGCATGAATTTTTTTGTGTGAGAGCAAAAATTTTACCTACTGTAGCTAAAATATCTTAGCAAAGCCCCTCACTTGGTGGATTTCTTTCAGTGTAGTATACCTTAATAAAAAATTACTTAAATATTTCATAAATACGGCTTTCCCATTCTTAGTGTACCCTAATAAACAAATTACTTAAAATGTTTTATAACTACAGCTTAATATACTAACAATTGCTATTAACGCAGAAAAGAAAAATTTTATTTAGTCTTTTACTACCGCTACAACCGTTTAGATAATTATGCTTTGACAATAATTTATGTGATACCAAATTACAAACAACTACATACCAGAGATGCTCAAAGTAATACATTTCAAAGTACCATACCAAGCATAAACTCAGGTTAGAACAGTACATATTCGGTGTAAAATAGCATTGCGCATGCTTAAGCGCCTGTAGTTGAGACTATCACTATCTGGCGATTCGCCAAAGTGGAGATCGTGGGGCGGACGTCTATGCAATAGAAATTACGCGCCGTTCTTTCGCCAGCGACTCGCCAAAGATTCGCCCGGTATAACTTCGGCGAGTCGCTGGCGATCGACTGTGCATACGGGTGTTAGAATTGTAATATTTCCGATTTTTTTCCCTAGAAACATATTTTTTGTTTTGGTAATTATATATTATATCGCAAAATACCTAAATAGTCACAAAATTTTTCCAACCCCACCTAGTTGGCTGAAAATCTATTGTGAGGTGTCAAATTCACGAGCGTCTCGCGTCAGACAATCTTGGCTGCGCATGACATCATAACGTGCGCGCCATTAATCCATGGCTAGAAATTGGCCTCAATGATTTGGGATCGAGGGCGATTATCCCTCTTTATCCTGCCTCATCTCGTGTAGGACTGGACAGCCTTCGTAGGTGGGCCCCATCCGTCGTCTATCCCGACCGCAAATGCGGCCGGTGTAGGCGCTTTGTGGGACCTCTTTATGTCCCGGCTGGGCCCCGCCGGCTAGGGCCCTTTCTTCTGGCGCTCTTCTTGCTTCGCCGGCTCGTCTGTGTAAACCCCGGGGGTAGTGTCATGTTTTTGGTGGGGTATGGTTGGGGAGGGTAGTGCGGCTATGCAGCCTGGGACGCGCTTTGCTAAGGTGGCCCTTTGGCTAGCGCGGTTGGAGAGGGGTAAGGAGGGTATGGTGGGTGTGTATGTGTGTGTGTCGTTGTCTTCGTTTCTTGATCCTGGCTGTCTCTGAAACAGAAAAGGTTAGCGGGCAGGGGGGGGGGGCATTGGGGGGGTCACCCAGGGTCAAAAAGTTGGTGTCTAGGTCTTTTGTGTTTGTCGGTCACGTCGGGTACGTAGTCAACGGCTTGCCTGAGGAGGGGATTGTCATGTCTAGCGGCTACGTCAAACCGTTTCTCCGCGTTTTGTCTTATTGTCTGTGTAGCGTTTGTGTATTGTAAGTCTCGTAATATGTCAGTGTTTCTTACGTACCAGGGCGCGTCGGTGGCCGTGCGGAGGGCTATGTTTTCCACAGCCTGTAATGACTTTAAGTGGCTTTTTGCCGCGTGACCCCACGCCGTGGAGGCGTAAATTAGCTGCGGTTGAAGTACCACCTTGATAAGCGTTCGCTTATTCCTTAAACTGAGGGTGTTTCCCCCTTTGAGTAAGGGATAGAGCCTAGCCCTGGTGGTCTTCGCTCGCGCCACCGTCTCCACGATGTGCGGTTTCCACGTGAGACGCTGGTCCATCGTCACGCCCAGGTATCGTGTTTGTCGATTCCAGGAGATGGGTTCCTGGGATAGTGTCAGTCTGTCAAGGTTTTGTGAGGTTTTTCGTTTGGTAAAAAGGATAGCCGAACTTTTGTTGGGATTAATTTTGACTTTCCACCTGTTGCACCAGGTTTCAAGTTGGTCTAAGGAGCTTTGGAGGAGGTAGACGGAATATCTAGGATCTAAGGATTGGGATGTGATTGTCAGGTCGTCGGTGTTGGTGGGATGTGGGATGTCGGAGTTGTAAATGGTGTATAATTGTGGGGATAGGACGATGCCCTGGGGGACACCGCCCTCCATGGGACGGGTGGTGGAGAGGGAATCTTGGATTTGAATGCGGAATTTTCGGTGGTGTAGGTAGGATTTTATGAGTTTGGTAAAGGATATGGGATATTGGTCGGGGAGCATTTTCATAAATAGGCCTTCATGCCAAACCGTATCGAAGGCCTTTGCGACGTCCAGGAAGACAGCACCAGTGTACTGTCACCTGTTGAAGGTCGCCGTGATGGGCTCGGTAAGGCGAAGGATTTGGAGTTCGGTGGAGTGATTAGGTCGAAAGGCGAACTGCTCGTCTGGAATTACTCACAGTTATTGGGAGTGGATTTTTAGACGGGTTAGGATTATTTTTTCTACCACTTTGCTCATAGCCGGGAGCAGGCTAATGGGCCGGTAGTTGTGTCAACGATTAGCTTTTCTTTTACACCAACTTTGGCTCGGAATGAGTTGTCTGAGCTTTGGCTAGTGCTGTGACCTTAACATAAACGCCGATACAGTTAGAGCGGGTCGTGAGGTTCGTAGGTGTTGCGGTCTATCTCATCCGAGATAGGTTCGAAGCAATGAAAGTAATACCCGAGCAATATCAAAATTTAGAAAAATTGAGGAAAGTGGGAGATGATTCAAAAGAATTTAAATTAAAAAAAAAAGTTTGAAAAATTTATGTCAGGCGCCAGTAAATTTTAAAGTGAATCTACAAACTTTAGTTTCCTAACCGGATTCCTCTTAAATCTAGGTCAGGTATGTATAACTGTGGATCCTTTCTGATCCTGAAGGTAAGTTGGAAAAACAATTTAGGCAAAAATATTTTCCTTGAAAAATCCCTGTTTGAATTTAAAAATTTTTATAAAAAAAAATTTTAAAAAAATTATCAGGTTTTTTGAAAAAAACTAAGTTTGACAAAAAAAAAGTTTATTCAGAAAATATATTTCTGAGGGTATGTGCGAAGAGTTAAATTTGGTTTAAAAAAAAATTTTATTTTGAAAAATTATCCTAAAATCTTTTTTCGAAATTTTAGTTTCTACTTTAAAAAAATATTTTTTATTATTATTATTAAAACTTGTGAAGGTTTTCTTCAAGAAAAACAAGTTTAAAAAAGGGTACAAAATATATTACAATAACTTCAAATAATATTTTTCTAGAAGAGAAAAATGGCAATGAGATTAACACTGTTAAAAACCTATTAATCTAACAAAAATAAGTAAGTGATTCGTTGGAATAATCTGTGCAACGAAAATCCAGGAAACAACAAATTCAACTACCAGACCGTAGAAAAAAGAGTACTAAGTATATGAAAATGAATGTTACTAAACTTATTTAACTTATTACAAAAAAAATCACGGAGCTTTTACTAACCACTTTTTATGTAATCCTCTGTATAATCCTTTCGGCTTTTCCGAAAAATTGCACTAAAAAACTTTGTCGGTTTAAGTTCCGATCCAACTCTTTAATTACTGAAGGTAATTAGACAATTTAACGAGCACTTTGTATGTCGAAGACTAGTAAGACTCGGAGCAATCACACAAGGTTACTTTCGAAGATTTGTTTCACTTTATTCCCCGTAATTGCGGATGAAGACTAACTTTGTAACTTTGCTGGAAGAAATTGGTTGTAAACTAAGAATCAGACCAATTGAACTTCGGCGATAAACTTCTCGAAGCAATCACGCAATGTCACTTTCGTAGATTTATTTCACTGTATTCCGTACTTGAGAATGAAGATTTTAACTTGTAACTTATTAAAAGAACTTAGTTGAAAACTTAGTATTGAACTAAAGGACTTC
>NW_019416936.1:18418-60068 GCF_000390285.2 Anoplophora glabripennis
GTGTGGGGACAGGACGGTGCCCTGGGGGACACCGGCCTCCATGGGACGGGTGGTGGAAAGGGAATCTTGGATTTGGATGCGGAATTTTCGGTGGTGTAGGTAGGATTTTATGAGTTTGGTAAAGGATATGGGATATTGGTTGGTGAGCATTTTCATCAGTAGGCCTTCATGCCAAACCGTATCGAAGGCCTTTGCGACGTCCAGGAAGACAGCACCAGTGTACTGTCCCCTGTTGAAGGCCGCCGTGATGTGCTCGGTAAGGCGAAGGATTTGGAGTTCAGTGGAGTGATTGGGTCGGAAGGCGAACTGCTCGTCTGGAATGACTTGCAGTTCTTGGGAGTGGGTTCTTAGACGGGTTAGGATAATTTTTTCTACCACTTTGCTCATAGCCGGGAGCAGGCTAATGGGCCGGTAGTTGGATGGGATGGTGTGATCTTTGTTGGGTTTTGGGATAAGGATTATGTTTGCTGTTTTCCAGCGGGTAGGGAAGTGTCTTAGTCTGAGTGTCGCGTTTGTTATGTTTAGTAGGGCCATGAGGCCCTTGTGTGGTAGTCGTTTTAAGTGTCGTGTTATGTATATTGTCGGGTCCGGGGGCTTTTCCGTGTTTAAGTCTGCGTATTGTCCGTCTTAGTTCGTCAGCGGCTGCGGGGAGATTATGTCATTGTCTGGTTCTCTGTCGACGCGTCGGGCCGCGCGCTCAGCCACTATCTCGAATTCCTCCTCTTCGTCGGTCAGCTGAGGCAGTCTACACCGCAGTTCTAGGCTGTCGGCGAAAGCCTCGGCCTTTTCCTGGTTCGTGTAAACCACCCCCCTGCTGCCGTGGATTGGAGGAATTTTACGGCGAGCGGTCTGTCGCAGGGTCCTCTGCGTTTTCCAGAGGCTGTTGTCTTGTGGATCCAGCGACTCCAGGTGCCTAGCCCAGTTGTCCTGAGCCAGCTCACCCTGAGCCCCCGTCTGTTAAGTACGTTTAAGTCATGTCTGTGTCGGGGGAGGCGGGTGCGGGTGCAAGCCGTTTCGCACGTCGTCTGTCACGTATTAAGTTTTTTATGTCATCGAAGAGGGTGCCCCGAGGATTTGTCAGTCGGGGGACAATAGTCTCCGTCGTATTAATACTTTAATTATATCTTTGCGTAGTTTCAGCACCTCAACATTAACGTTTTGTGATAATGTTTTTTTATTAACGACATCATTATCTTCAAGAGGTGAACCCACATTACATATTCTCACATTACCAACATCGATATTTCCATCGGCAGTAAACGAAAATCCAACTGTATGAGGACAAAAATAAGACTCGTCAAAATAAGATTTGTTAAAATCACGACGGCGATGAGAGCTACGTCCGAATTTATTGAGACTCATCGTGTAGAATGACAAAATCATTCAAAGTCATTTGGTAAACAACTTTATAGTATTTGATCTAAGGATAATATGTGCGACGTAAGACGTGACGACGTGACGAAAAACGTGACATAAAACGTGACGTAAAACGAGACGACGTAACATAAAACGTGACGACGTGACGTAAAACGCGACGACGTGACGTAAACGTGACGTAAAACGTGATAACGTGACGACTTCAGATATTATTCGAGCCTCCTTCAGTTCCTCGATAATTGCTGTAATTTCATTATCGTGTGACGTATTTCCAGCGTTCTTAGATGCTACCAGCAACCTTAGACGATCGACAAGTTCGTTGGGATCATCCCAGTAAATATATTCTATCGGTTTTGTATTGTAAGTTAACTTGTTGGTGCGAGATAATAAACTTCTACCACTAGTTTTACGTTGTGTTGTCTTAATAAATAGCGGCCTAATAATTTCTAACCGAAGCGCCAATATCCATGTCAGGAAAAATTACCTCGGATGGAGCGGGGTCGAGCGGGATTATCGCTCTTTACCCACTTCATCGCTGTAGGCCCGGACGCCTCGTAGAGGTGGGCCCTTTACCCGTCATTCCGGGCCGCCAACGCGGCCGGATTCGATCGGTTCATTCGTTTTCGTCTCTTGATCCTGGTGGTACTGAAACAGACAGAAAAATTTCGACTCAGGAGTTGATGTCTAGGCCGCCAGCCTCTTCGGGTCGGTAGTCCACCGCGTTCCAGATCAGCGGGTAGCTGTGGATCTCGGCGCGCTCGAAAAGCTTTCTCGCGCGTTCTCTGATCGCTTCCAGGGCTGAGGTGAATCCCAGATCCCGGCGAATGTAGCTGTTGCGGACGAACCAAGGGGCCCCCGTCGCGCAACGGAGGGCGATATTCTCGACGGCTTGCACCCGGGCTAGGTGCGTCTTCGCTGCGTGTCCCCACGCGGTTCCAGCGTACGTCAGCTGTGGCTGCAGTACTGCTCTGATGAGGGTTAGCTTATTCGGCAGGCAGAGACGGCTGTCCCTGCACAGAAACGGATAAAGCTTCGCCCTCTCCATCCTCGCTTTGCGCGTCACAGCGTCGACGTGCGGCTTCCACGTCAGCGTACGATCCAAGGGTACCCCTAGGTACTTGACGGTGGTCGCCCACTGGATGTCTTCTCCGTTGAACTTTACGTGTCCCTGGGGGCACGTTCGATATTTACGAGAAAACGTAATACCTGTGCTTTTTCCCGGGTTGATCGCCACCTTCCACCTGTTGCACCAGTCCTCTAGTTGGCTTACAGCTCTTTGGAGGTACCTCTTCGCCATATCGGGGTTCAGAGAAGGAACCGTTATGGCGGTGTCATCGGCGTAGAGACACACGGTAGTGCGCTCTGTCCTGGGCATGTCGGATGTATAGATGAACAGGTGCGGCGATAGCACGGCTCCTTGGGGGACGCCTGCCTCGACGTCTCGATAAGTGGATAGGGCCCGTTAGGCTTCCGGGTGGCCCTCAGCGCCCGTTGCATCGTCCACAGGCTGCGGTCTTCGAGGTTCAGTGACCCCAGATGTCGTTGCCACGAGTCCTGGTAATGCTCCTCTAGGGCCGCTTTTACCCTCCGGTTCAGCTGGTTTAACGTCTGCTTATCCCGGGGGTGTGCTCTCCTGGTGGCTCTTCTTTTCGCCGCACGTCTTTCTCTGATTAGATCCTGCAACATAATAGGTAACTCACTTGCATAATTCGCTATCCTCCTCTCCGTCGTTTCCGTGGTGCTGGCTTCCAAGGCGGTGTGGATATCCGTCTCAAGGCTCGCGAGGGCAGCCTAGAGGTCCACCGCGTCGCGGACGACCGGAATGGGTGCGCATATTCGTTGCATTTCTGCGCGGAATAGGCCCCAGTCGGTCCGCCACTTGGCAACGGTGTCCTCGCCGCGACGCTCGTCTCCTAGAGTTAGGAGAATAGGAGCATGGTTCGTCGTAGTGCGTCGCTAGGTCGGTGGCCATCGGTATTGCCCTGAGCAACACGTCTGGTCTTCCAACTGCACCGTAGTACGTCGGTCCATCGGGTCCATACGCTGCAACGTCCTCGTGGTTCTGCAAGAATTGCAGAAGCACCCTGCCACGCGTAGTAGTGGTCGTGCTGTGCTAGCTATGAACAAGTCGAGCGTGCGACCGGCGCTTTTATAAGGGAGTTGTATATACGAATCACATCGACCAATGAGACGCGAGAACGCCTATTATGGGGTACTACGCGTTATTTTTTGGCAAAAATGATTATGTAACAGTAAAAACTACTGCGTAGTTTCTGTTTTACACGGGCCCTTACGGGGATGAAATTGTATAAAAGGGGATGAAAATAAGGGAAAAATGTCAGTTGTTCCTGATCAGTTGATCAGTTGTTCTTGATCCGTTGTAGTAGTTGTTAATCGTGAATTGTGAATAGTACTTTTGAGTTTTAGTTGTGAGTTATTGTGGTGTTAAATAAGTAAAACCTATCTTAATATTATCAATCGGTTATCGGTTAAACGTGGCTCGTTCTTTGACAGAACATTTTTGATATATAAAGTACTCTTTTTTCCGCTTGCTAGCTGGATATTTGTGTGATAATAGACTGTATTGTAGATTATAGTATATTTATTCTCATTTTCTCTCGTCAAATATTAGTAAAATGAAAAGTAGTAAATTTGGTAGTAGAAATTTGTTAAAAATTTTGGTTTTAGATGCATTCTAGTAATAGCAGTAAGCTTTTGTATAGCTGTTGTCTCTAAATTTTCCTAATAAAAATTCTAATCATCTAACTCACCCAAAAATTATAGTGTTTCACTGGGAAACGTTGAACGTTTCGCAAATCAATAAAAAGTATTTTTTGATTATTGCTAGTTTTAGTTAATAACCTACAGGACGTCATCCTGGTAGTCACCAATCCAAAATCATTCATTTATCGAGTGATAGCTAGCCAGAACAGAGAGTTTTGGTTAAAAAGTTCTTTTTTTTTGTAAAAATTTACTAGCGTCTAACGAACATTTATTTTTTGGAAATTAAGCATAAAAGAGATCCTACAGGCGTAATACGCGCCGCGGCCCGACGAATAACCTCCTCGAGACGCTTCTCCAGCGGGAAAAGCACCCACCATCCGCGAATCGCACGACCCTGCTCAAAAATAAGTCAACCCTTGTTATAGAGATTTAGAACGTGACCCGTCACCCGCGATTCCAAACGAACAACAAAGCCGAATCGTTGATACTTCGAAGGAGACATTCTGAAGGCCGAGTCCTGAATGAAAGAGCCGAGCGCGCGACCGCCGCTTTTATAAGGGTTTATACATATATGAAACACGTCGACCAATGAGAAGCGAGAACGCCTATTCGGGTGTAATACGTGTTATTTTTTGGCAAAATTGATTACGTAACAGTAAAAACTACTGCGTAGTTTCTGTTTTACTTGGGCCCTTACGGGGATAAAACTGTATAAAAGGTTTCCCTTTTCATAAGGGAAAAAGATCAGTTGATCATCCGCCATTAGTGAGATTAGTTGTTCGTAAATTGTGAAGTAGTATTTTAAAGTTTGTGAGTTATTGTAGTGTTGAATAAGTAAAACCTATAGTAAAATTACCAAGGGTTATCTTTTATCAGTTGGTTCTTAAGTGTGTAAATTGCTCTTAACACACTGCGCGGCAGCGGTGAGCAGTACATTTCCTGATTACAGAAAAGTACAAATAAGCTAGGCCTGGGCGCCAGCCGAAACAAATCGACAAAAGGGAAGAGAAGCGTAAGACTTACACTAAATTTTGATCTTAAAATGCAAACTTTAATGTGGACTAAAATGTATAAAATTCTATGACTTAGATTAATCAGGTAATGATTTTGTGAAAATAATTAATTAAATAAGTACTTAACATTGCTTAAATACTACTAGTATGCTACACAATAGATGAACATTATTTAACGTATTTAATTACACAGGTCAACATTTGATCTAGGGACAATCGTCAGAAGTGACTATGATAAATAGGGATTTTTTGGGTAGCTGATCACGAATCCGAGGTCGGTTAAGCTCCATCACATCAGGTTCAAGGTGATTTGAAGGTCAAATCAAGAAATGACCTCCAAAAAATCTGAAAAAATTCATGCTATTTAGAGGTCTCTGAACCCGAATCTCTAGGTTTGTTTACCCCTACGATACACCCCAGAGGTCATTCAAGGTCATTTCAAGGTCATTCGTGAAGTATTTTGGATCGAAAAGTTAAAATCAGTCTGAAAAATCTGAAAAAATTCGTCTGAATTTTTTTGAGGTCACTGAACGCGAATCCAAGGTTATTTAAGCTTCATCACGTCAGGTTCAAGGTGATTTGAAGGTCAAATCGAGAAAATTTTTGAGATTTGTAAAAAATCAGAAAAGATATAGTAAAGTAATGTTGGATTGACTAAGTTCGAATTCGCTGTTATTTTCATCTACAAGGACTTATTTATTATACTGAGGTCATTCAAAGGACGTTCACGGTGATACTGGAAAAAAGGTTGTGACGGGCTTGGTTGGTATTTTCGTCGTTCGTCACTATGACACCTGAGCGGCGGTAGTTTCCTCGGGCGCCAGTTTCTATTTAAAGTGCAGAAACACCACTACGCAGGCGGCTGCAGTGAAGACACGGTATGTCCAGAGGGTCGAGAGAGAGTTAGACTTCACACAGGAATAAAAGTCACACAGTTGGTATATATTTACATTTATTTAGTCCAATTCTACCTATTTACACTATGTTACTCTACATCTATTGCTAAACAGTGGCAAATGGCTATGGGGTATATACAGGGGGTTATTCCTTGATGGTCGGATTGGACGGCCTCTGGTGATGACAGGAGATGGAGTGGTTTCTGGCGGCTGCGCGGTTCTGCCAGGCTGGACTTAGCAGAATCTCACCAATTCCTATTGGTGACGTAGTTGGTGCTGGAACGGCTCGACTGGTTGCGACGGCGGCTAGCAGGGAACTGAATTTCCAAATTCAGCTTCTTTCCTAAGTTCCTTGTCTGGGAATGGGCGGCTGCGCGGTGCTGTCAGGCTGGAATTTTACCTACTTCCCGCGGTGACGTATCGGCTTGCTGGAGTTGTTCTCAGGCTCGACTGGTCGCTTCGGTGGCTCGTGAGGGACTGAATCTCGGACGGTAGCTTGTTTGCTGTATTCGTACGGCGGATCCTGGCGGCTGCGCAGTTTTCCTCAGGCAGGACTTAGTGAAATTCTTACCAATTTCTTACTGGTGACGTAGGTCTTACTTGGAACGGCTGACGGCTCGACTGGTCTCTACGATGCCTCGTGGTGAACTGTTTCTCTGACGGAGGCTTAATTCCTAAGCCCTGGCGATGTTTCGGTAGCGGCTGCGTAGTTCGCCTAAGCGGGACTTGTAAAATTCTTACTCAGGCGGTGACGTATCGCTGGCTAGACGGCAGGCTGGAGCTCGGCACGACTGATTCCTTCGCTGGCAGGTAAAAGACTGGCGTACGATTATCATCGCGGTGTGAATTTGCCAGCTATCGGCGGAACGCTGCGCGGTGACGGACGGTGTTTGAAATGCCAAAAAGAATGACGGTGCGGTACATCATATTTATTCATAAAATAAAATAAAATAAAAAGAACACAAATGTGGGGTGTTGGAAAATCACCTCGTTACACCCCCTTTTACTTCCGCTAAAAAAATAAAAATGAAATTTTTATTTTTTTTTTCTCAAATAACTCCCTAGCTTACAAGGCGCATACCCCACACAGGTTAGTAAACTTTATTTGGGGATATGTTCACCTTTTACAAAATCAAAAACTAATTTCGGAAAAAAGATTCTATATAAACCAAAATAATTTATCCTCTACAGCTTTTAGTGCTGAACAGTATTTTACCCTAGAAAAGAAAAATCAAAACAAAATCAAACAAAACGGTCATTCTGGTCGGGACAGGTTTCGGTTTTTAAGGCAGCAAGTTGCATTGGATGCCCTTGGGAGCGGTTTCGGTGCGGCGGAAAATGTCCGGGAAATAACATTGAACTCCTCTGGATGCGGTCAGGTGTCCTGGATGCGAGCGGGAACGGTATCGAGGAACTGCGGATAGACGGATTCGGCTGGGGATGGCATGCGGGCGGTTTTCGCATGTGCAATCCTTGGACATTATGCCATATCGTCCACATAGGGAACAAAACAGGCGTCGTGTCCGGGTACAGTTATGGCGGGAATGGCCAGGATAGCCGCATTTCCAACATAATCTGTGTTGTTTTACCTGTAGATAGGTTGGATAAGCTGTCGAGGATTCTGGCGACGGGCGGATTGGTTGCATGTCTGGTTCTGGCTGGGTTTACGGAATTCTTGCAGGCGATACTTCTAGAGACACTCCTGATGCTGGAACGGTAACTTCTTGAACTTCGGTGCTTGTGGTGTCCCATGGTTGACGGTTGACAGACGGTTGCCTCTTGGGCGCAGCTGCTTGCTGCGACGGCTTGTACCGCTGACACTGCATACAACATCGTACATACTTGGCGGTATCGCGGAACATACCAGGCCAATAGTACTTCTGTGACATGCCAGCGATGGTTTTAGCAATACCCATTTGTCCAGCGGACGGATCATCATGGTTCTCTTGCAAAACCGCTGAGCGGAGCGGCGTGGGGACGCATAGCTTCCATGGATCGGATAGATCGGGTTCGGTTAAGTCGCTTGAATCCCAGAAGTGGCGGAACAGACGGTTATTGCGTATGCAATAATCCGGGAAAACTTCAGAGCTTCTCTCGACTTCCGACTTCTTCCTGCTATACCAAGAACAGTTTGGCGGCTCGTTCAGGACGCATAGTTCTTCGGTACTTGATGCAGTAGAAGTTCCTTCTATCGGCTGACGGGACAAAGCATCGGCTACTCGGTTTAGAATTAAGTACCCTTGCGGTACTTAATTTCGAAGTCGTATTGCTGCAGGAATACGCTCCATCGGGCTAGACGGCCCGCAGGACTTTTGATGGAATGCAGCCATCGCAGAGATTGATGGTCGGTCAGGACGGTGAAGTGATAGCCCTCAAGATACGGTCTCATCTTCTCTATGCCCCACACTATAGCCAAACACTCTCGTTCAGTGACGGAGTAATTCTTTTCGGCAGGCGACAGTGTGCGACTAGCATACGCTATCACTCGGTCGTATCCGTCGATATTCTGGGTCAGAGCTGCTCCCAGTCCATGATCGGAGGCATCGGTCTGGAGGGTAAACGGTTGTTCGAAGTCCGGACAGGTTAAAATCGGAGCTTCGGTCAGGCAGTTCTTCAAGTGGTTGAAGGCGTCTTCTTGGTCACTGGTCCACTTGAAACGGTGATTTTTCCGGAGTAATCGGGTTAACGGAGTCACAATCTGGGAAAATGACGGTACAAAGCGTCGGTACCAGGAAGCCATTCCTAGGAAGCGGCGGACGTCTCGGATGTTTCGAGGGGTGGGGAACTTCTTGATCGAGTCCACCTTTTCAGGATCTGTCTGAATCCCCTCAGCGGTGACGATATGTCCTAGGTATTTGAGCGACTTCCTGCAGAATTCGCATTTGTCGGGGTTTAGCTGCAGGTTAGCCATTCGTAGTCGGCGGAATACTTCTCGTAAATTGTCCAGGTGTTCTTCAAAGGTTTCTCCTAATACGATGATGTCATCCAGGTAGGCAAACACATAGGGTTCCATTTCCGGTCCAATGATCCTATCTAGGAGTCGTTGGAATGTAGCAGGAGCCGAGTGAAGTCCAAAAGGCATTACTCGAAACTGGAACAGGCCTCTGTCGGGAACGGTGAAAGCAGTGATCGGTTTGCTCTCGGCAGTAAGGGAAATCTGCCAGTATCCCTGCTTGAGGTCTAAACTGGAGATATATCTGGCCTTGCGGAGCTTGTCCAGTATTGCGTTGATATACGGTAATGGGTATGCATCTTTCTCGGTAACCTCGTTGACTTTTCGGAAGTCGATGCAGAATCGAGGTTTTCCATCCTTTTTGCGCACGATGACGACGGATGAACTCCACGGGCTGTCGGACGGCTCTATTATCCCGTTGTGCAGCATTTCATCAACCTCCTTGTTGATAATGTCCTGCATCTTCGGGTTTTGCGGGCGGTACCTTTGTTTGATCGGTTCGGACTGCGACAGGCGGATCTGGTGTTGTATTAATCCGGTAGTACCACGTAAATCCTTGAAGCTAGGTAACTCGGTCTCCAGGAAGGATTTTAGCTTCTCTTCCTCCGTTGAGGTTGGGGTTGACGACAGAACCTCCAAGGGATCTACATTGGGGCTTGGTGAAGACGAGATGACGGTATTATCCAGGATAACGGTGGCAGCGGACGGATTTATCAGGAAATTGTGCTTGCGAAGGATGTCCATTCCTATCACAACATCGGAGGACAAATTTGCGAGATACCATAGCCTCTCATCAAATTCTTTACTCCCTATCCGGAATTGGACCTGGTAAACTTCGGTTACTGTCACCAAATTACCATTTGCTAGCTGAACGGGTGGTGCGGTAGCGGTCTCATAATGTAGGCCCAGTTGGCGGATTTGATCTCCTACATATGAGCGTGCAGCTCCGGTGTCTATCAGGGCCAGGAAGGTCTTTCCTTGAATCCGGATTGGTACGTGCGGTCGATTGTCCGAGTGGTGGGCGGATATTGTTTGCGAGGCAAGACTAGGGCGGAACGGTACAGGCCTCGTAACGGTACGGTTCCGGTCTAGTTTTCCGACTGGGAACACGAGCAGTCCCTAGTCATAATTCCAGACTGTCCACATCTGGAGCAGAAAAGGCGGGGCGGTGCTCGACATTGACTTCGATAATGTCCACTCTTGCCACAACGCCAGCAGATAGCGTTGCGGTCATAAGGGACGTTGGCTGCGGAAGTCGACGGTTGTTCTTCTGGTGTTTGGGCATGTCTTACGGTCTGTGGTCTAATCGGGGTTGTCTCAATCGGTCTTTGTTCTGGTCGGGTGGTTCTTGGCGGATCAGATCTCACTGACGGAGTTGTCTTGGTCCTTGCTGGTGGTGGTGTTACGGGCGGTCGGACAGCTACTGGTGCCTGGTTGTGGACGAAGTTAGGCGGAGATGGCGCGGTTGGTTTGGCAGGTCGGTTAGCCGCGATCTCTCTCTGCAGAGCTTCGTATTCCTCCACTTGACGAACCAGGTCACGAGGACTCTGGATCTCGCTTTGGCGGATGTACTGTCGGTATTCAGGAAGCAAATTTCCATACAGTCGTTGCAGGGCTCGGTCAGACGAGAATCCTCCATGTCGGCGTAGCAAAGTCTGTAAGGAGACTAGGTAGTCTCGGCCGGACTCCCCTACTTTCTGGCGGTGCTGGAATATTTGTTCTTCCAGGAACGATTCATAATTGGCCGGCAGGTAAAATTGTTTGAAGTCGCCAATAAAATCGTCCCAACTGTTCAATAAGTCGCGGTTGTTCAGGTACCAGGCTAAAGCGTTGCCTTGAAAGATTTCATACAAGACGGGTAAGATGGCTGACGTTGGTATGTCACTGTGTTCCTGGAATTCCCAGAGCTTCTCCAAGAACTCCACGGGATCGGTCCTTCCGTTGAAGTGCAGGTTCCACTTCCTTACTCTTTCGCATACTATACTAATGCTGAGCGGGGCAGAAGGGTTGCTGACCAGCGGTCCACTTGCTGTGGTCGGCATGACAAGCGGCGGTGGCGGTGGTACGACGAAAGCGGGGGCGGTGTGCCTTGGTTGCGGTGATGCACATCCGTCTTTAATGAACCGCACCAGTCTTTTCTTATTTTCCTCCACGGTCCCGGAGATGTCTAGGCGGAATTTCTCCAGTTCCATGTCTAGTTGTTCCTTTCTGAGCTTATATATCCAGCTCAGTCGGAAATCTGTCAAGTCGGAGCTTCCGGCTTCTACGGCTGGTTCAGGGTCGGACAAGATTCGGGTTTCTTCGCTGAACATTATGTCTGCTTCTGGTCTTTCGGCGGTGAAGGCTGCGGAGCTCTTCAATTGTCACGTAAGGTCAAATGGTACCTGAGGAACATTGTTGCGGACTATCTCCAGGATAGAGCTCTCGAGATTGAAAAGGGTGCCACAGTACCGGTGATGGCGGGTGTTCCGCAGGGTTCAGTGTTGGGACCGTCCCTGTGGAACCTCGTTTATGACGGCGTCTTGGGTTTGAACATGCCGCGGGGTGTGTTGTCGGTCGCGTTTGCAGACGATTTGGCACTTGTCATCAGGAGCGAGTCGCAACGGGACTTGAAGACCCGCGCGGAGGCTGCATACACATCAGTCGAACAATGGATGCATAGTAAGAGTTTGAGTCTTGCCCCACATAAAACAGAGGTTTTGATGATTAGAGGCCCCACACGAAAAAATGATACAACCTTTTCCCTGGGTGGAACCGAGGTACTCCCGAAGAGGGCAATTAAATACCTGGGCGTGTGGTTTGATGATCGAAGCACCTTTGGGTATCACGTCATCGAAACCATAAGAAAAGCTGAGGAAGGGTTCGTGCGCTCACCGGCATTATGCCTAATATCGGCGGTCCAAATTATAAGAAAAGAGCGATACTCAGCCAGGTAGTAAATTCTACACTTCTATATGCAGCACCCGCTTGGGCGGGGGTTTTGCGCTTTAAAAAATACAAGGATATGCTAATTAAATGCCAAAGAAAGATACTCCTCAGGGTTGCATCCGCTTATAGAACCACATCTGCGGACGCGCTACAGGTCATAACTGGAGTCCCCCCTATAGACCTTCTCGTAGAGGAAAGACTGAGACTTGACAGACGGCCGGATCGCAAAATGGCAGCCGCGAGAAGAGAGGAACGCGCGGCCACAATGCAACGTTGGCAGCAAGCATGGCTAGATAACGAAAGAGGGGTGGGGGTATGGACTCGCCGTCTCATAAGTAACGTGGCACGGTGGTCTGAATGCAGGCATAGGTCCCTTGGGTATTTCTTTACCCAAGCGCTGACGGGCCACGGTAGTTTTGGCTCTTACACATATAAAATCCGGAAAACAAGAAACTCACGATGCGCCTATTGCGACGAACAAGAGGACACTCCGGAACATACTTTGTTCGCCTGCCACCGTTGGAGCGAAGGTAGAGATCGAGTGGTGGAGGTCCTGGGGGTGCAGATTAGACCCGAAAACATCATTGATGTCATGACATCCTCAATGTATAGGTGGAGCATTCTGTATAGTTTTATTTCGGACACAATGAAATTAAAAGAGGCTGAGGAGAGAGCCAGACAGACGGAAGAAGGGGCATAATTACATACTGGCCAGCGCCCCGAGGTTATGCCTAGCGGCGGTTTCCGGAGCGTTTCTGGTGGGAATCTAAGGAGGGGTTTTTGTCGGAGTTGCGCCCGACACTACCGGGGTCGATAGACCCTAAGGCCCCGGTGCCATGCGGTTTCCCCTCCTACAAAAAAAAAAAAAAAAAAAAAAAAAAAAAAAAAAAAAAAAAAAAAAAAAAAAAAAAAAAAAAAAAAAAAAAAAAAAAAAAAAAAAAAAAAAAAAAAAAAAAAAAAAAAAAAAAAAAAAAAAAAAAAAAAAAAAAAAAAAAAAAAAAAAAAAAAAAAAAAAAAAAAAAAAAAAAAAAAAAAAAAAAAAAAAAAAAAAAAAAAAAAAAAAAAAAAAAAAAAAAAAAAAAAAAAAAAAAAAAAAAAAAAAAAAAAAAAAAAAAAAAAAAAAAAAAAAAAAAAAAAAAAAAAAAAAAAAAAAAAAAAAAAAAAAAAAAAAAAAAAAAAAAAAAAAAAAAAAAAAAAAAAAAAAAAAAAAAAAAAAAAAAAAAAAAAAAAAAAAAAAAAAAAAAAAAAAAAAAAAAAAAAAAAAAAAAAAAAAAAAAAAAAAAAAAAAAAAAAAAAAAAAAAAAAAAAAAAAAAAAAAAAAAAAAAAAAAAAAAAAAAAAAAAAAAAAAAAAAAAAAAAAAAAAAAAAAAAAAAAAAAAAAAAAAAAAAAAAAAAAAAAAAAAAAAAAAAAAAAAAAAAAAAAAAAAAAAAAAAAAAAAAAAAAAAAAAAAAAAAAAAAAAAAAAAAAAAAAAAAAAAAAAAAAAAAAAAAAAAAAAAAAAAAAAAAAAAAAAAAAAAAAAAAAAAAAAAAAAAAAAAAAAAAAAAAAAAAAAAAAAAAAAAAAAAAAAAAAAAAAAAAAAAAAAAAAAAAAAAAAAAAAAAAAAAAAAAAAAAAAAAAAAAAAAAAAAAAAAAAAAAAAAAAAAAAAAAAAAAAAAAAAAAAAAAAAAAAAAAAAAAAAAAAAAAAAAAAAAAAAAAAAAAAAAAAAAAAAAAAAAAAAAAAAAAAAAAAAAAAAAAAAAAAAAAAAAAAAAAAAAAAAAAAAAAAAAAAAAAAAAAAAAAAAAAAAAAAAAAAAAAAAAAAAAAAAAAAAAAAAAAAAAAAAAAAAAAAAAAAAANACTACGCTCATATAGTTCTGATAACTATAGGGGCGGTTTGATGCACTTCACTAGAGCTTATATCTAACACTTATGATAGGGCTGGCTAATGGCCCGTGATTTGAGTCTGCCGCGGGTCAGAAATAAATGCCCGGGCGACGTTTTATCTTTCTTTTATAGATAAGAGGTAGGTTAGGTTATATATATATTTATTAAACATAAATCTGACTCTAACAATTGGTTAAAAGCTTGGGAAAGGCTGTAATATTGACTATATAGGCTTTAATGTCGCAAGTAAAATTTGGAGTGTCCCACAACAGAGACTGGCCGGATACTTCGATCCGGTTAAATAACTGCAAATGCCTGCAGCTGACAATCCATCACGATAGGGGACTCGCGGCCTTGATCCGCGGTTGATTCATGTTTTTTTATGAAATTCTTCTTCCTCTTCTTGACCGGTGCTCCCCTGCAAGGCCGGGGACCATTGGAAAGTGGGTCGATTTCGTGACTCTGGAAGGTGGCTGCTGGCTCGTTGTCGGCTTCACATCGGTCGTCCTCGATGTGGTCCATCTCGTCTCCATCACCAGGGGGCGNATATTATATTATATAATGATGCTGTCAGTGACAATGATAATGGTGATTTATGTTCATAATACAAACATACAAAATATAGTACAATAAGGAGGCGGCGTTCAACAATTCTGCTCTTCTATGAAACTTCTTTTTCCATAACTAAATATTTCAGAACAGACAAATGGATAACTATCATACCCTAGGTGTCCCAAGTGGCACACGCCATACTTTTTCTGATAGAGCACCTCAAAATAAGAAAAAAATTCATAGTCATATGTCACTACCTGCACACTGTAGGAACAACAAGGGCTAATAATAGCCCTTAGGTATTTCAGAGTACATTCCAACCCTATAAATTAGCCCAACATTATTTGTGATAATCAAGTGTCAGAGGAAATGGATTTCGATGGCCAATATAACCATATCACAGTATTGCACATATTGGATTGACTTTACCTTACTTACAATTAAACTTTAATTTACTTAAATTCCTCTTAGAACTTTGATTGTCAGTGACTGATACACAGCCAGTGTAATCGCCGCCTAACCGTTCTGCTTGTACGAATAGTCCGATCGTATGATTTCGTACGAAATCGCAGCAAATTTTAACCGAGTGCAGATTAGTTCGATTTTATTTTACGTTAACAACAAAATAAAATAAGGACACTGTTGGACTACGAATTTATATCCAATAATTGCTTCGCTCATAGTTTGTCAGGAATTGGTACTATTTTATACTAATACACACCCAGTGTAACCGCCGCCTAACCACTCTTCCTTTACGAATAGTTTGATCGAATGTTTTCGTACGAATCCGCAGTACATTTTAAATGAAAACAAATTGAATCGATTTTATTTTACTTAAACTTTGACAACAGAGTAAAATATGAACGTTTTTGAACTACGAATTCATATCCAACAACTACTTCGTTCATACGAACAGTTTATCATGAATTTTTACGATTTAGTATGATTCAACAGCCAGTGTAACCGCCGCCTAACCGCTCTTCATGTACGAATAGTTTAATCATATGATTTACTATAAATTCGCACTAAATCTTAACTGAGATAAAATTAGATCGATTTTGTATTAATTACTATTTGATAATGGAGTACAACGAACGTTCTGGAACTACGAATTTATATCCTATAATTGCTTCGTTCATAAGAATAGTTTGTCAAGGATTGATACGATTTTGTGCGAATTCACAACTAGTGTAAACGCCCCCTAACTGCTCCGCTTGTACGAATAGCTTTATCATATGATTTCAGTGTGTAATCTTAACTAAGAACACATTGAATGGAATTTATTTTACCTAAACTTTGACAACAATGCTCTGGTATTAAAAATTCATAAGCGATGAAACCGCTCCGTTCGACTGTTTGTCAAGAATTATACGGTTTCGTACGAATTAACAGTCAGTGTAACCACCGCCTAACCGCTCTGTTTGAATGAATGGTTTTATCGTACGATTTCGTACAAATTCGCAAAAAATCTTAACTGAAAACAAATTGACTGGACTAGCATTATTTTACTTAAATTTTGACAGCAAAATGGAATACTACGACTTGATATCTAATAATTGCTTCGTTCATACGACTAGTTTGTCGAAAATTGGTACAATTTTGCACGAATCCAGACCCAGGGGAACCTCTCCTCCTGTACAAATAGTGTGAACATATGATTTAATGGGAATTCGCAATAAATCTTAACAACAACAAACTGAATTGATTTTATTTTACTTAAACTTTGACAACAAAGTGAAAAGGGAACGCTGTCGTACTACGAATTTATTTCCAGTTGGTTCAAGATTTGGTACCCGGTGTAACCGCCGCTTAACCGCTGTGCTGGAACGAAAAGATTCATCGAATTATTTTATACGAATTCGTACATCTCGATTGAGAATAACAACAATATTGGATCCACTTTACTTAAACTTTGACAACGAAGTAAAAACAACCGATGGTTTTCTTATTACGAATTCGTATCGAATGTAACTGTTCCTTTCGCACGAATTCGCATTTTGTGTAACCGCCCCCTAAGACCGGTATAACCCAATTTAAGAGTAACACTACAGACCTTTCCTAAACCATCCGTTCCCTCCAACTCTAAGTGCCTTTAAAAACCGATCTTCGGACCCATCTCCATCGGAACCCCCGTAAAGGTTTTCTTTCTGCCCGTAACCAAAGAAATAATCGAATCGACCCTCTTTGTAACGTCCGGTCACGCCGCTGAAAACGGGGTTGATGAAGGCGTCCCGGCAGGGTCCGGAACGACCTGGAACGGGGCGAGGGGCTGATTGCACGTCTACTTATCAAATTAGTGCCGGCGATCGAGCAATTAACCCGGACTACACCATGTTGGGCCCTTGTAACCTCACTCGGCCGCCTGCGATGCTAACTGCCTCAGTTACACGTTCGCCTGGCGATGGAGACGGGCAAACTGCCGCTGTGCCACTCCGTAATTTCAGCACATCGAGCACTTTGAATTGCTGGATGCACGAGAGCAATGCGGGATGCAGTGAGGGTCAAGGCAATCCTACTTAAGGTAGGCCCATAAAGCGGATGTGGAAGTACAGTGTAAGACACGAGGAGTTTTACATATTTCTACCGCAAACAGAGTAGGTATATTAAGGGAAAAAGTGTCTACTACCCTTCTTTATTAATACAGGGTGTTGCATGACGTACTGGATAAACCCCCTGAGGTCATTCTGAATAAAAATTATAATATACATGTGTTCTTCAATTCTCCATGGTTACAAAGCTTTAAAGTACCTTTAAAGTATAGAAATAATGTTTTAATATTCAATCTCGCTGGTTAGGAGCATGTTAGATGACAAAATAAGTGATAGTTGACCATATACCTAGTAAACTATATATATTAGGTCTATGTAGTTGACATGTTGTAGTATAACAACCCCGGGTTCGATCGAAAAAAAAATATAAACGTAATTGTGGCCAAAAATATGTGATCGTCATAAGGAATACCTACGTTGTATACATCTATTTTTAATTCACCCGAAGGCGCTGGCTACTAACTTTAAAGAGGGGAAGTATGGTTTAATTTTATAAAACAAAAGCAGAGTAAATACACCTAACTTTATTATTTACGTACAACAGTCTTCAAATTAAACATGTGATACATAGAAAAAACAATAAAACATTAACAATCATTTAACATAAAATGAGAGTGCGGCTCACCTAGAGCTCCTGTGGGGAAAGAGCATGGCAGAGAAACCCACGATCGTTGCTCTAACTACCCAAATATAAATACAAAACAACCGATAACAAAATGCATAAATTAAGATCCATTGCTAATGATTAATAACACCCGACTTATTTAATGTTTCACTAAATATCACCTCAACTTCAACATACACACTTCCAACTAAAACTGAAGAGGTTTGGTTTAGTTAGCCGGCAGGGCCGGAAGGTGCTGGAATCCGATACGGGAGGCAATCCAGCTATGAGTTGAGATTTCGGAAGATCTGTTTTAACAATTATTTTTCGGTATTTAATTATTCTTTTTACAGATTCATTCCTCACAGGCGAAAATGTTAGTAAATTCAATAAGGCTCTTATATGCGTATGACATAAAATGAGCACAAAAAATGCTTTGTTATTTGTTTTCCGAACAACGTAATCATGATAAAACGGGTTAAGTGTGAAACAAAGGAGTTGTTATTGCAATATCTGGGCAGTCACGACAATATATATATATATTTTAACATGTAATAAATAATGAGCAATCTTTAATAATAATTGTTAACAATTTTACCTTAGAAAAATACCTTGAACATAAAGCAATGGAAGCTAAGAATTGTTATCATATATAATCATCACAATCATAAGATTACATAGAACAATTAACAACAAAGTACTTAGAGCATGTTACCTGCAAATTAATACGGGTTAAACACTTTGATTTTTCACTATTTTGCCTCACTGCCCGCCGATCGTCTTACTGCCATCTCTACACTGTTCTCACTTCAACTATTTAGACTTCCTTCCAGAATTCTCCACCTAAGCGCTTGTTTTTGTGCTTCCTTCTACCAACTGTCAATATTACGTTTTCATTATGATACAACACCCACGTAACAGGTGACGTTGAAGTTGATACGATAAGTATGGTTTTGCACAATGTCAAAATTTATAAACTTCAGTCTATGTGAACGAGTTTCTAGTAATACCTTTTCTATCAACATGCCTGTGCTGTTTTCAAGCGAAGAATATGTCGGAATAGTTTACATTTATTGATTTTGTGGAATTTCGCGAGTATCAACGACGAAATCGTCAAATATTTGACTCTGTGTTCATTTCCAATAATGTCAACTAACTACGAACGTCCTAAGCAGCAAAATTTGATTCATCGACAAAACATTTTACAGATAATTGAAAACAGTCCAGAATTAATCGTGGTAATTACGAATCTTCCTCATTGGAGAGTAAGGCCAACATTACATGGCAATCTATTGTATCCTTATCATGTACAACAGGTCCAGTATCTGGAAACAATGACTTACTTTCTCGGGTACATTTTTGCCAACGGGTTCAAACAAATCTCCAATTAGTAAGGCGTATTTACCGACGAGTCGCTTTTTACTCGAGACGGAGTGAACAATATGCACAACTCCCACAGATGATCTGATAATAATCCTTATTTAAAAAAAAACTACTTTTCAAGGACGATTTTCTATAAACGTCTGGTGTGACATAATTGATGATCAACTAATTGGGCCCTTCTTTTTTGAAGAGCGCCTGACAGGAGAAGTTTACACTGACTCTTTACGTAAAGACTTGTCTTGGAAATATTGCTATACTTAGAAGACAACAAATGATATTACAACATGATGGAGCTCCTGCTCATTTTAGTCGACTAACGAGAAGGTATCTTAATGAATGCTATATTAATAAGTGGATCGGACGTGGAGGACCCCATTCTTTGACCAGAAAGATCACCAGATCTCAACCCTGTAGACTATTACCTGTGTGGCCATCTTTAAAGCTTACGAGACAGCAATTAATAGTAGAGAGGAGATGAGGCAGATAATTATTGATAAATGTCAGCAAGTGAGGAATAGCCATTCAATCTATTCTTGGTCGTGTTGTACAATGTATTAATGCTGAAGGAGAACGTTTTGAACAACGTAAATAAGTATGTTATTTTTGTTTTGTGGTCAAACAGTTTAAAATCTGTATATGTACATTAAATACTTTTTTCTAAACTTTAAAGAACCATAACCCGGTAACTATGGAGAATTGTCCCCATGTATTTACAACTTTTTTACTCAGCATGACCTCAAGAACTTGTTTAATTTTATCCAGTACGTCATGCAACACCCTGTATAATATCAATTTGTAGATTTAGACCAAAAAGTATTTTCAATACATTTAGAAGGTGTTTTCAAAATATACGCTATTAACCAGAATTGGACTAGTATTCTCAAACATTCAGAAATTCCAGGACCGGCCATAAAAAATTTAATTAGTAAATTTATCCTGTACTCGATTTTTTTTTAATGTAACTAGGAACTTTAAAAATTGGCAAATGGGTAATGAAAGCACTGACATTCTTGTCACATTAAACTTTTCATAAATAATTAAATTTTGACTAAAACTGAAAATTCAGCATAAAGTACCTACCTACATTTAATGTATGTGATTTTGCTTCACTTACATTAATACCGCCATTTATTGTTACAACTAAAAAAAAATCAACTAGATGTTCATGGTTATTTTAAATTTTCTCATGCATATTTGAATTTACAACATAAGCTTGCATGTACAGTAAGCAAAAACTCTAAAACAAAATTAAAAAACTAAAACTATTCAAAACAGAACCGAATTCAGAAACGAATGAAGAAAAGAAGAATATATTAAAAGCTACAATTAATTGATTTTCAATAATGAGTAATTCGAGAATGTGCCATTTTCTCGCAGATAATTAAAAACTAATGCAAACATTGGATTACTTGGAATACGACTCGCAGAAAATCTTCTTTGGTACAATAGCAGCTCTACCATTTCCATCACAAAATCCCTAAAAATAATAATGTCTGCGTATACTCCACTTGAAAACGGTTGGGGCATTTTAGATTAACGAAAATAAAAAATTCACTAACATTTGTAGCTAAAAGAAAATTAAATAATAGATGATACGTGCTAATAACAAGTACAAGATGTCAAATATCACGGGTTACTTAGATTTTTTCTAAAAGGCCTAAACTATATATAACTTAAAACGAAAAAAACTAAAGTAATAAAAAATAAAAAACGACGACCAGAAAATGTAATAATACTTATTTATATACTTGTATATGTAATACTTTTTAATATTTTCTGTTACTTCTATGTTTTTTCTTTGGTTCTTGGAACTTGTCTTTTTTTGTGTAGTTTTAGACTCTGAATTTTGTTTTACTTACAAATTTATTTTGTAAATTCGTATGAGAAAATTTAAAATAAACACTTTATTCAATTGAATTTTTATTTGATTGTTTATTTAATTTATTATGCAACCACTTAAAAAGAGATTTTTTTCTAGCAAAAAGACACAAAATTAAATACTGCCCAAAAAATTAGACAAAATCCAGTGTTTATTTTTAACTTATATTAAATGCTGAATTCTTAGTTCCAGTTAAAAATTGATTATTTTATTTGTAAAAAATTCAGTAAAAGTCTGACAAAAATGTCAAACATATTTTCAACATCCATTTGTCCACTTTTAAAATACAGAGTGCATTGCTTTACAAGAAATCCTAAATAAATCTAAATGTTTAAGAATGTCAGTCGTGTCGATTGTAAGCCAACGGTATAATTCCATTAAAAAATTAGAGAATTCGAACAAAACCGATCAGCTATTGTATCAAAAAGAATTTATAAATAACTCTGTATATGACTAAAGAAGAGGAGTAAACACTTTTTAATAGTCATTTAATATTCTTCTAATGAACTATGTTCACGGTAGAAATATGCAAAATTCCGTGAACATTGTGAAATTACATTGATTTTTCTGCGTGTTGTTGGGTTCACCTTATATTAAATTACCTTGTAGTCAAATGGCGTTCCTCAACTAACTCAAATTTTAAGCTAGTACCGCAATTATTCCGAATATTCAAAATCACTGTTTAAAATGTCGGGTACACATGTACACATTATATCCCGTTGCCATCGTACAGATCTAGACAAGGACGAACAAGTGGCATACGCTTGAACGGCAACCGCATAGCTAACTGTAATAATGGCAGTTTAAGAGCCCTGCTAAGTTTATTATCACTTTTCGTGACGCGTTCCTATGTTTATCTTCGAGTAGTTTCACGTTTGCGCTAAAGTCGGTTAATTTTAGAGTTACAAACGTCGACTAAGACAAACTAGGCAATGCTAACAGACGTACAAAGGCTTGGGTAAATTCCTTCTCTATTATAAACTACCGCAAAATTAAACTTGATTTTTTTACTTCTCTCTTAGTTCTGTTTTGTTACGGTTTATGGTATTAATAGGTAGGCTTAGTGCGGCGTGGAGTTTAACAGGACCGTCGTCAGATTACGAATAAAAATATTAATATGTTTACAGAAAATATGTCGCAACATACTACTATTACCAAAGGGCAAGGTTAAGTATAGGATAAAATACCTATATAAATTTAAATAGCACCACTTACCCGATAAACACTAGTGTTGAGACAAGGCTTCCGTGGCGAAGGAGTTAAAACATATTACTACGTTATTACTATTTAAATACACACGGAGAATACAATTTACAGCAGACATAAAAAAGAAAGGTATCGACGCGACAGCAACTACTACAAGGTTCCGTAAATAACTGAACAGTTCAAGTTCAAAACGCGAGTCAGCTGTGAAAGTCACCGACCCTCGGGTCGACACTGTTAGACTCTACATGTGCACTAAGCCTATTAATAAGTTAGCCAGTGTGATGGAAAAAAAGTGATAAAGAAAATTGTTCAGAGCAGGACAATTGTAATAAGATATGATAAAAGTTTGAGAATTTAAAGATTCAGAAGTAAACAAAAACTTATTCCGTAAATCGAAGCCCGATTTTGAATTAAAAATATCGCCATTAATTAACAAACAAACAAAGTTTTATATGATATCCCCAAGAGAACAGTTAGCTTTAATTCTGAGGTTTTTATTTAAACACGGAAACACATACATGGTGTACTGAAAACCAAGAAAATTCCGGAACCCAAAGAGAAAGTGATAATAATGACGCTTTGTTATATAAAATTGTTTTCGAAAGAAAAACAGTTATTGGTATCTCTAAATGTTTTTTGAAGAAATAATATTAAATTTTTTGTTCTCCATAAATATGGAAAGAATATGGTGGTGCTATTTTTGAAATACAAATTTTATTTTGTTCAAAAATAATCCCTTAACTTTTTCCACAGCTTCTACTATTTTAGTACAAATTACACAGCCCCACAAAAAAAAAAGTGTTCGGACTTGTGGGTCGGACATATGTATTCCCTTGTATTTTTTGACGCTGAATCCGATCCCGAGCTCAGAAATGGCCCTCCACGTCTGGAATTGGCCCCAGGGGCCAAAAATGGCCTCTATAGGGCCTGAAAGATGGATTCCGGGATGAGGCGAGGTCGAAGGTGCATTCTAAAGCCAAAGCCGGATTTGTGGTCGAAAAGTTTATGGCCAACTGAAATTCCCCGTTTGGGACCGGGAAAATGACCCCTTAGGGGCCGGAAAATCGTGTTTCGGACGTCGCAATCGCAACAGTGGTATTTTTATGTACTTTTAAATTCTGGAACTCAGACTGTGCTCGAAAAGTTTATGGCCAACTGGAATTTCCCGTTTGGGACCGGGAAAATGACCCCTTAGGGGCCGGAAAATCGTGTTTCGTACGTCGCAATCGCAACAGTGGTATTTTTATGTACTTTTAAATTCTGGAACTCAAACTGTGCTCGAATTCCAGAATTTAAAAACCATTTAACACCACTGTTGCGATTGCGACGTCCGAAACACGATTTTCCGGCCCCTAAGGGGTCATTTTCCCGGTCTCAAACGGGAGATTCCAGTTGGCCATAAAC
Organism: Anoplophora glabripennis; assembly: GCF_000390285.2. NCBI lineage: Eukaryota > Metazoa > Arthropoda > Insecta > Coleoptera > Cerambycidae > Anoplophora > Anoplophora glabripennis. Next base: position 41,752 of record NW_019416936.1, read on the forward strand.
TTTTCGAGCACAGTCTGAGTTCCAGAATTTAAAAGTACATAAAAATACCACTGTTGCGATTGCGACGTCCAAAACACGATTTTCCGGCCCCCTAAGGGGTCATTTTCCCGCTCCCAAACGGGAGATTCCAGTTGGCCATAAACTTTTCGAGCACAGTCTGAGTTCCAGAATTTAAAAGTACATAAAAATACCACTGTTGCGATTGCGACGTCCGAAACACGATTTTCAGGCCCCTAAGGGGTCATTTTCCCGGTCCCAAACGGGGAATTTCAGTTGGCCATAAACTTTTCGACCACAAATCCGGCTTTGGCTTTAGAATGCACCTTCGACCTTGCCTCATCCCGGAATCCATCTTTCAGTCCCTATAGAGGCCATTTTTGGCCCCTGGGGCCAATTCCAGACATGGAGGGCCATTTCTGAGCTCGAAATCGGATTCAGCGTCGAAAAATACATGGGAATACATATGTCCGACCCATAAGTCCGAACACTTTTTTTTTGTGGGGCTGTGTTGCGATTGCGACGTCCGAAACACGATTTTCCGGCCCCTAAGGGGTCATTTTCCCGGTCCCAAACGGGGAATTTCAGTTGGCCATAAACTTTTCGACCACAAATCCGAGTTTGGCTTTAAAATGCACCTTCGACCTTACCATATTCCGGAATCCATCTTTCAGGCCCTATAGAGGCCATTTTTGGCCCCTGGGGCCAATTCCAGACGTGGAGGGCCATTTCTGAGCTCGGGATCGGATTCAGCGTCGAAAAATACATGGGAATATATATGTCCGACCCACAAGTCCGAACACTTTTTTTTTGTGGGGCTGTGTTATCAATCTATAAAGATTCCTGTGTTCCCATGAATCTGCCGATAACATGTTTTAAATTTAACCTCTACAATAAAAAAGTGGCAATCAAAAGCAGTCGTTTATATGAGGAGGGATTCTCAAATTTGGGTTCGGAAACACTACTTCAATTTTCATACATTAAGTGAAACACCTTATATAATTTTGAATTCCTCACTCGGACAGGGTAACATTATCCAAGGAGATCGAGCCTGTCCAAGGAGTATCGAGGTTGTCCACTAACTTTCGAATTCAACAAAAATCACCGCCGGACGTCAGAAAAAGCGATTATATTTTAAATTCTCCAAAATACATCAGGAAAGTCACGAAATTCGAACTACGATAAGGAACCAAGCTACTTTACACAAATCCAAACAATCGGTCAGAATTCATGATGGATCTAGACAACCCTATGGAACACTCAAATCCAAAGAGGCCAGCGAGTTCGAATGTCGACCTTCATATTCTCTGGATATGTAATAAGGTCTCTGGCCAGTACCTACGCATTGCACGTTGTTGTTGACATATCTCAAATCTTTACGCGTTCAATACTGCACATAAAAATATGGATTCTTTCTATACAGAGCTGTAATGAATATACCGAATAAATCACTACTTGCAAAAAGATACTAATAGTTAACAACTGAAATGATAAATCGAAAGCTGCCCATTTCAAGATTCCAGCCGGCAGTACCATACTCTGATTTGTATGTGTAACAGGTAATAACGCTGAAGCCGTTACTGTGTCTTCTATTTCGTGATCCGGATCCATGTTTATCACCTCAACTTTTTGTTAAAATTGAATTTAGAACCATATGTTACTCTTTATTAGATTTTTTATTCTACTTTGTCCTAGATCCGCACGAATGCTTTCTAATATTGCAGCAACTTAGAATTGACCATCCCATCATGACAAAATGGAGAGGAAACAAATTCTGTAGGGATTCCATGAGCGTCGTGACTGTGGTTCTCATGGCTTGCGTTACTGCCAAACAACACGAATCTTTGTATTCCATCTCCTCTACTGGTTAACCCTGTTGTTCAACTCCAAGGACTTGGTCCTGCGGATTGCCTTACTAGCTCACCATACTCGGAAAATGTACGCAGTCTGATCGACCCTTTTCCACCTAAAGCGTGAAATCTGGTCTTGCTGTTCTAAATAGTAGGATATACTGTTTTTGTTGTCTGTAACTTGTGGTTGGCACTTGCACTGAGACTTCCTACATAATCTTTTCCCACTGCTTATTTTATTTTTCGGAGAACTTTTAGTTCTTTATGCTTTGCACATTTTCCTGTCCTTTCGCTGTCTTTTTGAGCTCTTTGTATCGGCCACAGGTCTCTAGTTAATCCTGTGCAATGTGGACGTTAGACTGATTCTTTAGGTCGGAGCTGAGCTCGTAACTTATTTATAACAATGTATTGCTGATAAAAAGATTATTTGAAATATTTTCAAATATATACCAATATGGAAATTATAAAGTCGTATTGGCCAACGATTTGGCTCTGGTTACTTATCCGGAAAATACTGTAGTCAACCTTCGAACTCTCTGGGATCTTTGGATTTGAGTGATAGGGTTGTCCCGACCTGTCACGGAATCTGTCTGATTGTTTTGATTTGTGTAAGGTAGCTTGGTCTCTAGTTCGAATTTAGTTGTTTCCTGATATTTTTTAGGAAAGTTCGAAACATATGTACTTTTTTGGCGCCCAGCGGTGATTTTATCGGTCGCTCTGTCTACAGCATCGAGTTCTATTGACTCTCTTCTGACTGAGTGTCTTTGGAACGATTTTTAGCTTCGTGGACAACTCTGGCGAGTGGATTCTAAAGTTAATTGAAAATTTCGATCATTAACAGGCGTTGTCTGGGTGGCTATCGCGACAGGCCCGATCTCTTTGACAACGCTGGTATGTGGGAGTGGTCTTTGAGCTGTTTCGGAATCTACAGACGATTTCTGACGAAATTGGACTGGAAACACGACTGATTTTCGAAGTTCACACAACAATACCTTGCCTAAATCCGCAGTAACGGTACATTGGAGCAACTTGGCCCACCATACCAACAATGTTTATATTGTTAAAGGTCTGATCACACCATGTGTGTTTAGTGAATCATTGTGCTTTTAACCTTCATGTTTTGGCTTGAGCTTCTATGGCTAACATAAGTGAGGTCTTTGCCCTCTTTCTGATTTTATTCGCATTAGCTGTTAATCTCTAATGGATGGTTCAAATCTCTTTAGTTTTCTTCTGGTAAATGTCTTCATGGTCGATTTGGAAACAGCGAGCAGGAATGATTAGGTATTAATACTATTATTAATACTAGGGACCAATTATTAGTAAATCATTTAATTATTTAAAAAAAAATATTGATTATACAAAGCGCACTGTGTGTGTAAATCTCTTGGGACCCGTAGGGTTATGTTACGAAAAAATATATTTTTCTGGTATTTTTTTAAATGAGTTTGGGCATAATATATTCCCCTTATCTCCCTTTATTACGCTGCTAACGAAAAAATTTATGATTAAATTTTACGATTGTGGCAGTTTGAATAATTCGGGGTTGTAAAATGTCGGGAAACGCATAAAAAAGCGTCTGTGAGGAAACGTTACAACGTGTGACTTAATTAATTCATGAAAATGTGGAATATAAAAACAATAGACCTTTAAAAATGCGTTTATAAACATGTAAAATGTGTGTAAAGTATTTAATCAATCGAATACCTATTATATATTTTTTTCGTATATTTTTTATTACATTATTATTTTAAGAACTTATCAAATAAAAACTATTTGTATGTACAGGCGACTCTTACAAATACAATTTAATTTGTAAAAAAAATCAGAAAGGGCAGTTCGAAAATGATTTAACAATACACTCCTGCATAGCACTGGAAACTGGTCCACTGTAAAACCTTACCTTGCCCAAGGCGACCGGAACAACTGTTCAAAATTTTGTCCACAGACGTGTAAACACATTTCGGTCCGTCTTACCCAGTTTCTATGAACTAACACAAATGTTACTTCACCATAACACAAATGCTTCATCATAAATTAAAACGATATCCATCAACGCCAAATTGCTATACACGTAAGCCAATTTTGACACTGACTACTAAAAAACTATTGTAAACACTATCGCAACGACGTTAATACTAATTGGAAAATCGGATTTCAGTAATCGGAATCGTTGACGTGGCGCATAACGCGAATAACGCTAGAGACTACAGTTGTCCAGCGATGTAATTGTTGAAAGTACTACAACTTCATTTTTTTTCTCGAAAACTATAAGGATTTAAAAAAATTACACCATTTTTCATGTTGCTACTATTCCCAATTTTTTTGTATAAGTTGTGAATCACACTGTATATTCTATAATTTTTAAAAAGTCCTACAATATACAGATATTGGAGGCCTTCTGAACTGTTTACTTACAAAAAATTGATGCCATAGAATACGCCATGAAAGGAGGTTTAATTTGATAAATGATAATTTTTGTTGCTACACTGGATGTTTAAAAACGATTAATTTTGCTACAAAAATTCGAAAATATTTTTGTTAATTTTTGGCTTTTTTTCAAGTTTATTTGAAAAGCTTTACGAAAATGGAAACACTTTCTTAATCCCAGTTTGGTTCTTCTACATTAATATTAAATCAAAATTTTATTGCAACATTTCGTGTTTTAGCAACCATCATCAGTTTATCTTATTTTTAATACAAATCTATTAGTATTTTCAAGCCTTTGTAATCCTTATTTTCTTCTGAGTCTAATGACGTATAGTACATTTCGGATTAGAAAATTCATCGTTAATGTTAGTAGCGAAATAACGAGCGTTCAAATAAAAACGTGGTCGAAGTTGGCTCTGACACATTGGACGTAGGGCGTAGCTTATAGCGACCAACTTAACCTCATTTCTCAACGAGCTGTATAGCAGCTGTCAGTTTCAATAACAAAGCGGCGATACAGCGCTTTGACAGATGACGTTTAAGTTCATTTGCTATACGCTACGCCCTACGTCCAAATTTTCAGAACCAACTTGACCACGTTTTTATTTGAACGCTCGTTATAAGTGAATAACAAAATTTTATCAAACATTTCTTACACTGACGATGAGACAAAAGCTACAAGAGACATTGAAATTACTTGATATTTTCTCAACTTTGTATTTACAAAATGGAAAAGATTTTTTTAATTGGGGGTAGAATGCATCGATAGTAATGTTCAATAATCAAAACTTCAAAGCTGCGCTTAAAATTAAAATATAGTTAAAAGTGTTAAAACTTATTGAGGACCTCTGTAATCGTCCCAAGTTATATTCTATAAAAAAAAGATGAATATTTGTAGCCGTGTTGTCTGCTTCTTTTCAGCAAAAATTGCTAGATATATTTTAGGTGATATTCAGTTTTATTTTAGTTTTCAATCCGGAAAAGTGTGTATTTCATTGTGGAAATTATAAGTGAACAAATGATTAAGTAAAGTCATTTATAGGTTCGAATTTTAACTGTTTTCTTTTTGTGGAGACAAAGTGTGCCTGTGGACGCTGATGAAAACTTCGAGTTATTGTACATCTTTTTGTACCATGATTTTCAAATAAACGTACACCAACACTTGTAAACAGAGACAGAGCTATCGGAGGAATCAGCGGTCCCAAAAAAAGTTTCTATAGTATCAATGAGTAAAAGTCGGTAAATATTAAAAAAATATATTCTACTTACAATAAGTATTATTGCCAATCGAATTATCAAACCTCGATACTGTTCACTTGTTTTCAGAAATAGCTTGTAATAATAACTTAGTTCAATTGAACAGGCAAACTGCATCAGGATAATTTTTTTATGTCTAGGGATACGTAACCATTATTACCCTTACAACGCATTGATTCGTTTTGTTCTGGGCTACATAAATTGAATAAATGAAGTAACCGAATACTTTCTGTCCATTTACTCCGAAACCCGACCCTTTCCCTTTCCTGAACAAAACATACGCTGCCATAGTTTGCAAAACACATCTCGTACCACGTGACCTCTTTTATTATACCCACCGCAAACCGGCGGTCTACTTTCAGGATATATAGCAGTTTCATGTACTTAGTACCACCACTCCTGAAATTAAGCCCTTCGCATACTGAAATATGGCGGCGATTGCCTGAACGCGTCGTCTGACTTTTACCTCGCCAACTGCGATAGAATAAGTTTGCGAAGTCGTAACATTCTTTTGAATATTTTATGATCACTTTGGAGTTATTTCATGTTAAGTTGAGCCAAATAAAAAGAATAATGCACTATTTCATCACTTAGATGGATAAATATTAAAATACTTCTGTTTTCATGAAGCATTCTTTCCTTTATTGAAAAATTTTGCACTTAACACTAATGAGGACGGCTATTGCTTATACCCTGTTCTCGTTTTGGTCTGCATTATGTACAGGGTCATCATACGAAAATGTTAGCTTCCACTCCAAGTTAGTTGCCTTTGAAGGAAAAATTATTTTATTGGCTAAATTTTCAAGAGGAATTAACTTTTTTAATCAGATAAACAAGCGACCTTCACATTTCATAGATACTGATATAAACTTTGTTATTTTTCCGAAAATCCATCGTCTTAAATAAAAATGTTGTCATCGCCGTTCTTGGTGGCGAAAATTCGAAATATTTGATTTATTCAATTTTCGTGACTGAAAACATACATAGGTACTGAATTTTCGAAACCGAGAGAGCTGCACCAACCAAATTTAGACAGGACATAGCTAATACAATGCGAAACATCGCCTTAATATTAAAAATGTTGTCACAGCCGTTCTTGATGGCGAAAGTTCGAAATATTTGAAATTATTCAATTTTCGCTGTTGAAAACGTACGTAGGTATTGGATTTTCGAAACCGAGAGAGCTACACCAACCAAATTTGGAATCCGATACAATTTATCATATTGTCAACAACCAGAAGCAGCGCTTTTTACACCGAACTTAAGCATACACAATGACAGAGGGGTAAGAATACAAGGAATCACAATGATGAGAAACCTGTGAACACTCCTTGTTTTGATCCTGCATTGTTTGACATTTACGCGAAATCTTGACGTCAAACGAGAATTTGAAAGTTTTCTTTCAAAATGTACATATTCTGTTCGAAAAAATTCTTATTAGGTGCCCTTGTATACAGTTAAGAACATTTTATTACATTTTGTAATTTGTTTATGAACAAATTTACAATAAAAACTATACTATAACTATCAATATTCAAACTTGTATACCTATATATCCACTGCCCCTCATCTCCCGATTTTCCCCCCCTAGTCGACCGCGTACGCCGTTTTTGAGTATGTTTGGAGGAATTTTTCGCCTATTTCGCATCATTTTACCGGAAAATTAGAATATACGTTTTGTGGTTATACTTCTACTTTTAAAATCCGGCTGAAAAATAAAAATCGGACCACCTCCAACGCATCCAGAAGTTTTACTAATGGTTCGACAGCGCCTGCTTTGTGCACACTTAAAGTAAATATAATTCACTACTTTTGTGCACAGGATCAGCTCTACGACTTAAAAAATAGAGGTAACGATATTTAAAAAAAAAACTTAAAATTTTTCGAATTTTCCAGGTTTTCTTCGTTCCTACTTATCCGATGGGATCGGCGTCTCGTTTTATTCGTATATCAATTCTCTACAAATTGTCTTTTTACAGCATTCAGATTGCTTCGTTAGTTTAGGTTTTATAAGCAAAAAACTAAAAAAAATAGTTTTTTTGCATAAAAATGTTTATAAACAATGGTAAATTGGAGTAGAAAACATATAAGCATATATCTACAGACTATCTTTTATATGATGGCACAGTCCATTTGCTACTAGTATTTTTGTCATAAATAAAACCTCTATTAATTGGCCTAGATATATTTTGATTCACGTTTGATTTATAAAGTTGTGGATCTTTATCTTTTAATTTTGTGGATACATTTTTTATGGTTTTTTGAACGTTAACACCGGATCCAGAAAAACGTTTCTTAATTCTGGAACTTGATAGAAAAAGGGCCAATGTCCATTGCAGTGGACATTGGTCGTTTGTCAAGCATTTTAAAAGTATTTCAAGGACGAAAATCCATACATTGGCCCTTTTTCTATTAAACTAAGATGGACTTAGGCCATTTTAAAATTTAAATAATTAAAGCTTATAATACTTGTTGACATTGGCCCTTTTTGTAATGTAAATATGTAACATGGGTAGTCCAGGAGACTCATTGGCTGTTAAATGTAATTTTTGGACATTGGCCCTTTTTTTACCAAGCTCCAGAATTATTTTAGAAGAGATTGTACCTAAATGTGATAGAGAAAAGTAATTATTCTGAAATGTTTAGTTATCATCAGCTTTTACTTGCACACCCTGTAACCACTACTTGGTGGACAAGTTATTTGGCCGCTGAGAAGTTTGACCACCACGGACTTTTTCTTTTACGGCTATGTTAAGGATCAGCTATATACAAGGCGATACGATACGACAATTATTATGTAAATCAAAGTTGCTGTGTTAAAAAGTATTAAAAATAAGAAATATTAAGTTAATTAATAGAAAAAATGGCTACTTGAATTTTTATAAAAATTTAAATTATATTCAATATCTCCGGTTACTTATTTATGAAAACCCCATAAATTATACATCGTTATATAGAGAATTTCCCTTTTCTTCCAATGAGGCAAAAAATGAATTTTGTATCTAAAAATGGTGGTTCCTCTTGTTCGATTGTAAATTGTAAATATGTATTATAATTGTTGAAAACCTTTAGCAATTGTTCCACCCTTGCTAGGGTTCACTGAATACAATGTCAATGACATATTTTTATTAAAAAAGGATTTCGAAATTAAAAAAAAATCGTATAATCGCAAAATTTTGCCTCTATTACATTTATACGAAATGATGTAAGATTTGGACACAACTCTGTCACCGTAATGGCGCCGCACCTTACTTCGGCGGATGTGATAGACCATCAAAATTTTACTTGTAAGCGTATTATGATATGAATCCAACTGCTGATATAAAAATTCCGTGAGAGCGGTTTGTATTTATAAACAGAATATTACATTTACTATTAAAGATTGGCGTATAGGTACATGGGAAGTATATGGAGAGTGTTCGAAGTATAATTTAATTTAATAGTTTATTTATTTATTTACTTTGTGCCTACTGGTACGAAATTTAAAATAAAAAGATTTGGGACAAATATCGCTGCAGTTAGATTAATTTTAGTTCGGTTGTCGTTTTAATTAAGGACGGCAAATATTTAAACTGTCAACCTCTCTGCCAGAGCCCTCTTCAATTAGATTTCGTGTTCCCTACATAAAACTTATCCAAAAACGCATTGAAAAAATTGAATGAATGGTTACTCGTGCAGTCATAAATCATCGCTTGGAAGCTGGCAGAAGAATTCAATTACCGGTGAAAAAATCCTGCTTGCTGGTGAAATGCTTGCTTGTACGTGATTAAAGCCGATCGCTACTTAATCCATGATTTATCGTTAAGTTTTTTATGACGATGTTTTGATTTGGGGACCGGTTTTCATACTTGTGTCCTGCCGGAAAGATGTTACATCGAACGGAATTGATAGATAAAAAATCTTAAAGAATTTTTAATCACTGGCTTGAATTAAGTTGTTCGCGTATTTAATTGAAAAACATTTAGCTGGCAATGCTGACATAGCATTTGATAACGTAGTCCAATGAATAACTTTTTAATACACTATGTGGTCACAAACAATGGCAGCATATTCTTAGAAATAAAAGCACAAGAAAATAAAAAAATCTTAAAAAAAACTTAAAATCATAAAAGACATAAAAAACATAGTTTTAACCTCATACGGGTTGGGTTTTCGATGGGAATCTCTTAATTAGTTAAGCCCTACCTTCTGGTATGTAAACTAGCATAAACTTTCGCTCAATTTTTGAATGGATGGAGTCGCATTCAATTTCAATATGTCCAGGTTGAAAAAATATATGACCTATTGTTTCTAAATTTGGATGTTTCGTAAAAAGATATACGCACATTGTTGACACTCGTCAAATATCATGCGTACAGATTTTATTGTTGATTGACTCATGACAAAATCAAATAAACATAGTTATTTCATTTGATCCTCTCTTACCCTGAGTCTCGTCCCACAAGTGACACCTAACATGCTGAGCTTCCAAGTCATATACTGTAAAACTGACAATTTTCTGAGATAAAATATTTGCCAGCTGGTCCTTCTGGAGTAGCTAAAACTGTCTGTAAATCTGAATTGAATGATAAGAGTGTGTTATCTTCTTTAGCCATGTTTTTATCCTCATCTCTATAATTTCTATTTTCTCTTTCTTCTCAATATGTTGCTGGAAATTTTCTTTGCTAATTTTTTTTATCACTTTCTATCACCGCAGCGTACGATAAACACTTTTTGCATTGATCCCTTTTGGGTTTAAAAAAACCTAGGTTATAATCTCTGAAGATATTTCTACTCTCCCCTAGACACAGTTTTTGGATTTTGTAAACTGCAACTGTCGGTATACGATCGGCGTATAATGGGGATATTTAATGATGCAACAATGAAGACAAACACAAACAACAGATCAAAATTACTAATTTTAAAAGTTGCAAATGTGACACATTTGTGTTTTTGGCATTTTAAAATTGTAGTAAATGCTGGCATTCGCGATTTCTACCACCTGATTTCTAAGTAACCCAACATACTTACACATTCGTACTTTAGGCAGTGGATTTTTCTATAAAAAAAAATATTTTCCAAGAGTAAAGTCAAAACCGGTCATTTTGCACATTCGCGGTTTTTTTATATACAGCTTTGTGAACTGACAAATTAACTGGGCACGCTCTTCTTTGACAGGTCTCTGACCTTTGTTGTCATAGATTCGCTATCAACTCTTTGCTCACTTTGATTTTTTTCACCACAGTTCTGAATCAGGACGATTAGAACATTATCTTGCATTATAAGGTTATTACGCTGTTTCACCGTCATTGGTTCTTTAAACACACATGCGAGAATTTTTGGTCCAGAATGTTTTGACTCCATCGATTGGCATGTCTAGAGATTTTCAAGTAGTTTGGCGGATTGGCTCAGATTTCGAGTTAATGAAAGTGAAAATTTTTTCTTCGTTCACTTCGTTTTTCAGCTGTTTTTGTCTTTGCTTGTGAATTGTCATGCCAGAAGACTGTGGAGGGGCAGCTCTCTCTTAACCAGTTCGAGTTAGGAGTTCGAAAGTCTGGCGATTTTTGACTCCAAACGTGGGGCTTGGAACTAAACGACATTAAGAATTTCATGCTATACCGATCCAACTAATACTGCAAAACTTAAGTAATTTCCCTGGCTATAAAACATAAATTTTTCACATAGTATACAGGGTGTTTCAGGATTAAGTCGACAAACTTTAAGGAGATATTCCTCATAAAAAAAAAATAAGAAAAAAAATCAAGTATAATTTTTTTCCAGAGACGCTTCATTTTCGAAATATAGGGGCGGTAAGGGAACATAGTTTTCAGCATGAATTCCAATGTAACGTATGGTTGGGTGTGTTGGACAACACTATAGTTGGTCCCTACTTGCTTGAAAATGGTTTTCAAGATCTGTTAGAAGATGTTCCGCTTAATCCTCGAATGAACAATTGGTTTCAACTAGATGGTTGTCCTGCCCATTTTGGTAGAGGTCCTAGGGAGTGGTTAAACATTAATTATCCCAGGAGATGGATTGGTCGTGGAGGAACTGCAGCGTGGCTCGCACTTTCACCGGACTTGATACCGATGGATTATTTCGTTTGGGGTGCTGTTAAACAGAAAGTCTACGAGGTGCCAGTTGATACCCTAGAAGATCTAAGACAGCGAATAGTCCAAGTGTGTCGAGAATTAACTCCAATTCAGTGTCGATCGGCCACTACCTCCATAATTAGAGATGTGCATGTCTACAGTCCGGAGGCGCCCATTTTGAACAAAATATTTTTTAAATCATTTCATTTTTGATTCACTTTTCGCTTTGTCCAGGTATAATAGTAATTGGTAATTTTTTGGTTGTTTCAATTTACAAATAAATTTTCATGTATTGTTTGCCATCTTATTTTATTTAAAAGTAAATGAAATGACTACAAACCGCCTGAAAAAATTTAGGAGCATTGCAAGGATCGTTACGTTGTCGCATTACGACATAGTCACATTAGATCTTAGGTTCTTAAATATTTCTACTGTTTTCATCATCATTTTTTTTCTAAAAAAAAACACCCTATATCTTAAAAACGAAGCTTCTCCTAAATAATTTTAATACTATTGGTTAAACCCAAGGGAAGGGGAGACAAAAAGGCTTATTTGACTCACACATACTCGAAACTAGGACCAATTTTAATAGGTACTATATTTTTTTAGGTTTTATGAGAAACGTCTTCCTAAAGATGATCGACAGAATCCAGAAGCACCCTTCCAAAAAATCAATTTTGCCATGAAACTATAAGAGTTAGGAAAAAATGAATGTACACTTTTTGTCAATAACAAACTGTTCTATCTAAAAACAGCATCATTTTTTATTTTCAGTAGCGCCGTATTAATTTTTTTATAATTTAATAAGTCTGAGTCCCCATAACTCCGCCAATGGTTGCTTGCGGGACTTCTACTTCTATGGAAAAATGGTATCTTATAAGAAGATGTGTCATGTCAAATTTGGGTTAAATAGCCTTCTTCATTTAGAAGTTATTTAAAAAATTCGAATTTTTAAAAAATATTTAACGCCCTATATTTCGAAAATGAAGCGTCTCTGGGAAAAAAATTTATACTTGATTTTTTTCTTATTTTTTATGAGGAATATCTGCTTAAAGTTTGTCGACTTAATCCTGAAACACCCTGTATAGGTAATAAATAATTTACTTGCATAACACCAACAAGTGTTTCAATACAAATAGTGACGTGCGAATTATAATTATCTTGCATACCCCGTATACCTCGTAAAGCTATAATGATTGTCTTAACGACATCATTAGCACTCCGCGAAACTTTTTATTGTCGTTTTTACGTTCCGCCGTATTGCGGTACTGGCACATTATAAACCAATAAAAATAATGTCAATAACCGTAAACAGACATTTCCTATATTCACGCCTATTTGGTCAATTCTAAGCAGCGGAATGATGAACGTTCAGTGAATTAACGACTAAGATGTGTTATTAATTTGTCGGTTTATATATATACAGTGAATAAGTATTAAGGTGATAGCAAATATACAGAAACATTCATTTAGCTAGACAAAAATTTTGAAGTGAATTTATATATACGGGGATATACAGGGTGTATTTTTCAATGGATAGTTACTAAAGTAATTTAGAGAATTCAAAATTTCGCTCCATTTTATATCGCACTTGTGTCTTGGAAATGCGTAATTATTTACTACTGCCAATAAGGAATTATTACTTTTGAACAAAAACTAGAGCGCAAAACACATTCTCTCCCACAACAAGAATATTAAATTATTAATAAATCATATCCTCAAGTTTCAACCACCATCTTATCTAGGTCAAACTTCGCATTCTGTTTTCCTTCGATTTTTTACACGGATGGAGATTTCACATAGGCCATATTTATATCCACTTGCGTCCGCATACGGCTGATGTAGAGGAAGTAAAAAATTCTGCTTACCATATTTATAACTTTCCCATATAATAATGAAAACTTTTATTATATTATGATTTATGAACTTGGCGGACATTTGATTTATATCCCCAAATAAAAATAAGCCCTCATTCCCGTCTAGAGTATTACGGATACACGGAGCACTTTATCAAGATGCTCCCTAAAGCAGCTTACAGATTTTTCTTAAACGAGCTTCCTAAAGTATGCACGCAAAAAGAATATTACAGATATACAGATAGGTAAGATGCAGAAACCTGTAATAAGTATAAATAAAATACGTTAAATAAGAAGATAAATATATCATCTTTTGTTTATTGTCCTAAACTAAAATATGCTAATATTAATTTGTATTATTTATGTATGATTATATTAATACTTTTAGTTTCTTATATACCAACATTAATACTTGCAAGAGTAATACATACTTATGGTAAGCATCTATCCTTACTTATAGACTAGAACAATGCAACTGCACTTCACAAAGTAAGTAGTGCCCTATTTATATTTATCTAATAAAGTAGTGCACGTTTTCACTGCACTACTTTATACTGTGCATAATAAAGTAGTGGTTTTCATCTGATATTTTCTCCCTTCTATTTAAATTTATTAAATGAAGTAATGTTACCTTTAGAGAATGCTTATCTTCTGATACTTTTAAAGTATCTATTTATCGTATAAAGTAGTGCACACTTCTATTCATCACTTAAATTTGAATAGAATAACCTAAGTGTTTTCTCCGGCCTATTTATATTTATCGAATAAAATAGTGCATACTACCTTCATTCTATGCAGAAAAAAGTAGTGACTATCCTCTACTATCTGATACTTTTAGTGTGCACTACTTCATCCTGTATAGAATAAAGTAATAAAAATGCAGTGATGCACTTGTCTTTCCCATTAGATCTCTTTACTGTATAAAGTAGTGCACACTTCCATTCACTACTTTATTCCTTAAAGAGTAAAGTAGTGCCGAATTTCTGACACCTTCAGTTTTTCCCTCATGTGACTTCTTTTTTTAATCCTATACAGAAATGACGACTCTGTTGCTTCACGTCTACATTCACCACAAAGCAGTGGCCACATATCAAGCCCGTACGTGCAGTTAGCATGCGAGCGTAGCCGCGTCGATAATTTCAAAACCCAACCATGGACATAATAGGGCACGCTTTGAAGCCAAACCATTCGACATTCATACATGCAACGGCGCTATTGCAGCGCTATATGCAAATTGGGAATTAAAGAAGTGCTCGGCATGCAAATGTATGATAGCGGTGGGTATCAGTCTCATCATACCGCGACTAACGACGCGGAAAAGAGGCCTTGGATCTGCCGATCGCCTATAATGAAGGCGATTTATGATTCGGATGTTTAGGATTTGTGAGACAAGATCTGAGGGATAGTCAAAAGAAAGGGATTCCTAATACCATTCACAGAGTTGCAGAGATGCAAGAAATGTAAAAGCCTTCGATAATATCAGCACATTGCAGAAGAGAATTTTTTTATATGTCTGTATGGAGTAGACTGACTTTAATGTTGCAAATCTTAAGAAATCATAGAAACAGTTCTTCGAGGTACAATGTGTTGCAATTAACAAAACATTAATAACTGCTTGTAACTATTAAAGTTTAAGAAATATTTAAACCAAGTTTAGAATAGTGTATAACAGATAAACTAATTTAATCTATGACAGTAATAACATTCCTAAAGTAGAGGAGTCATACTAGTGAATAGAAAGAAAAAAATTTGGTTTCCAATATTTTTTATTAATTTTAAAGAGAAATCAACAAACTTTACACTATCACTGTGTTCAATGTTATCAAAAGTATATTCATTGAATAACTTAAAGTAGTAAAGTAACTTTTAATGCTATCGATATAAATAATCTTTTTATTGAAAAGTTATTTTCTAATTTAACCAATCTTTCATTTTACTATAATACGTCATATAATAATAATTTTTTAATAACTCCAAAAAACAGTACACCCAAGCTACAGAAAAATAAATTTGTGTATCATGTATTAAAAAACTTGAATGTGAACATATTTAAAAATATGCATAAGAGCTTGTGAGGACTGCATGTGAAAAGTATATCGATGTGAGAATAAATCATGAAGTTAAAATGTTTAAATCAGTGAAATCTACTAAAAGACAAATACTAAATAAACTAACATTACAAGGACAATAAATATATTTAAATTATTTTGTAGGTTTATTTAATATAAGCAAGACATTAAAATATATTATTTTCTGAATTCCAAACCTGAAGAATGAATATTTGTCATAAAGGTAAAAATATTGCTCAATCCGGACCTGTTCAAATATGCGCGGTCAGATTACCTCGCACACTCCACTTCCTCGCAATTTGGCTTCACCGGTTCCCATGCTTTGGGATAGGAAACTTACACTCTAGGTGCTCTGTGATGAAAACTAAGTTTTCCAAAGTGCATAGGGTAAGGAGTGTACTTTTCAATATACGATTTTTAAAGGCAAAACGTGTTTTATTTTATTCGCGATAACTACGTTCATTTTCAATGTGTCAGAGGTTAGCTTGATATGAACTCTGTAATTTTTTTTTATTAATAATACATTTACTAAGTAGAACAAAACACTGCTGATAGGCCGCTTCTTTATTAAAAAAGTAACGTCCAACAAACTCACTTCCTATTTTTTTGTCAAATAAAAGGTTCTTGTTAGTAACTTCCTTGACATTCCAGGCCGAAAACACGACGAATGGAATTAACGAGGCCATTAAAAATTAAAAGCTAAGTTTTGAGACGGCGTATCCATTACTCTTCCATTTTTTTAATATAATAATTTAATTAGTTCGAAATAAGAATGACAAGCGTTCTGCCGGTAAATGGGAACTGTATCTTTCCAGAGCATCTAGAAGATTACAGGGTGTTCAGTGTACACAAGAAAATTATATTGAAATTTAATTTTAAATTATTATCAAAATAAAAAATGTGTTTCACAGGTAAATAATGTATCTGTAAAAAAAATTGTTACAGTCGTTGCCCTAGGATTTTTTTGTCCCACGGGTATGTGTAGGTTGATTACGGTTACATTTAAAAAATATTTTGAAATTTACAGGGTGTCCAGGAAAAGCGTACCATATCAAAGTTATGTATTTTTAAATGGAACATCCTGTATTTGACTGCATTTTTGAAAGCACCGTATAAACAATTGGTGAACTTTATTAAAGGTTGTGTATACCTAGAACTTATTGTTTCTGAGATATTTCAATTTTAGTGAAAATGCAGGCTTAGCGTAGAAATTTAATATTAGCAATAAAAAAATAATTTTAAGGAAGCAGATTTGGAGAGTGTATTTTAGATCATTGAAGTTATAAATTATTAAATTTGTCGTCACTTAGTATTGTACAGGGTGTTAAAAAAAAAGCTGGATACATTTCGTAACTTTAAACAACAAGTTGGTTATTTTAAATGGGACACTCAATATATTTTTATTTTGGGAGTTAGGAAATTTAAAACTCTTTCAAACTGTATATAGGTTCCCTATACCTATCTTTAACTGTATTGGAGATATTTGAGTTTTTTATCGAATTATTATTTTTTTTTTGTATATCCACGTGTCTTCGTCAAGGTGTTTCTTGAATTGGTTTGGATGCTTATTGATGATGTCTCTTTAAATATAAAGAGAAAAATGAGAATGCAATTAGATGGCGCACCTGTAAATTTTCATATTCAGTGAGAAATTATTTAATTCGAAAATTTAGTAATAAATGAATAAATAGGAATGGTGCATGTCACTGGCCACGTAGGTGTCCAGACCTCACCGGAATGGACTTCTTTGTTTCGGGCTATATAAAAAATCTTGTACACAGTGTGCCACAATCACACCAGATATTCTAAGGAATGTGAGAATATAATTTGAAGATAGAATAAGATGCTGTATTCAAGAGAATTAGAACATCAATTAAACTTTTTCTTCGTTTCTTCTAAAAATAAAATTTCCTTTAATAAATATTTTTCATGCTGTTCATAATTAATTCAGTTACGTATAACAAACATATTTATACAAAATTAATAACGTTCTATAATTATTTTGCTTATAAAATAATATTTTTTATTAGAAAACTTTCTTGAATATTGTCATGATTGAAGCTTTACCAATTCGATAAAGACCTCGATAAAGACACGTGGATACATCTTACAAGAAAAAATCGATGTAAAAACGAGCGGCACAAATATCTCCAATAACATTAGAGATAGGCATAGGGAACCTATACACAGTTTAACAGAGTTTTAAATTTCCTAACTCCCAAAGTAAAAATATACTGGTGTCCCATTTAAAATAGCCAAGTTATTGTTGTTTAAAGTTGAGAAAAGTATTCAGCAGTTTTTTGAACACCCTGTACGACGACAAGTATAATAATTTTAACTTCAAAGCCGCTTCCTTAAAATAATTTTTTCATTGCTAGCATTAAATTTCTATGTTAAGCCTGCATTTTCACTAAAATTGAAATATCTCACAAACAATAAGTCCTAGGAATGCACAAACTTTAATAAAGTTCACCTATTTTTTATGGTGCTTCATTTAAAAATACATAACTTTGATATGATAAGCTTTTCCTGGACACCCTGTATATTTCAAAATAATTTTAAAATGTAGCCGTAATTAGCCTACACGTCCCGCCTAAACTAGTTTCTATAACATTTACCGTTTGGACCTTAGCGACCACCCTGTATTATAATACGATGCAATATAACATGCTTAAATGGGGATATTAAGCACTGCACACGGAAAATAGGCGTAATAATTATAAATTATAAATTATAAATTATAAATTATAAATTATAAATTATAAATTATAAATTATAAATTATAAATTA
>NW_019416936.1:60784-72348 GCF_000390285.2 Anoplophora glabripennis
GATCGACATGTCAGGAGGAAGTATGTTCTAGAGTTAGTAAAAAAATTTCAAGAGACAGGGAACGTAGCCAATAAAAAACGAGAAATTGAAAAACCTATAGTTAATGAAGCTAGTGAAGTTGCAGTTTTGGGACAAGTTGATCTTGATCCTACATTAAGTACGAGGCAGCTGACATCTGTGTCTGGGATCAATCGAACTAGCATACAAACCATTTTGAAGAAGAATAAATTCCATCCATACAAAATACATTTAGTGCAGGAACTTCATGAGGATGATTATGACCGCCGATTGCAATTTTGCGAAATAATGAGTGAACGAGCACAATTGCCGCTATTGGTCCGATTCAAACCCAAGAATTTTTCACAAGGTGCAAACACAGCAACCGGAAAAATTAAATGTATGGGCTGGAATTTTCGGTGACCGGCTAGTGGGTCCTTTTTTTCCACCTGGTAATTTGACTGGCCAAATGTATTTGTAATTACTGGAAGACGCTATTGACTCTGCCTTGACTGATATTATTGAAAATGTTCCAGAGTATGATGAAGATAATTTAATTTTTCAACAGGACGGTGCTCCTCCACATTATGCGTTAATTGTCCGTCAGTATTTGGACCAACGTTTTCTACGAAATTAGATTGGGAGAAGAGGCAGCATTGAGTGGCCTCCACGATCACCGGATTTATCGCCCCTTGATTTCTTTTTGTGGAGATACCTAAAAAGTAAAATCTATAAAACACAGTCAGCGTCGCTGGAAGATTTGCGTCAAAGAATCGTCTCGAATGCCGTCGAATCACTCCGGAAATGCTTCGGAATGTGCGCGAACGTTTCGAACAAAATCTTTATTCTTGTATGGAAGCGGGCGGTCTTCGGTTTGAACATTTAATCAACTAAGTAGTAAGTAAGCAACTAAACATAATTTAAATTTTAAAATATAAATTTTTTTCGAAGTATTGGGCGGAATTATAAAATTTAAACTCTGTTGTAAAGAGAATTGTAAGAGCTTTCAAAAGAAATATTACTCAACCCCCAATGCCGTTTAAATATTTTGGGGTGATTCTTACCCTTGCTTGGGGGTAAAAGTGGCGGAGTCAAAAATACCAACAAAGAATGTCCCCCTTTAATCTAAAATCGACGGGTCTGGGCGTTTTTCTACAAACTTGACGCAGTTCCTGAAAATGGTTCTGTTTCGTTTTCATTTGGCCACCCTGTATTTTTTACAGCCAGGAATCTGCTCTTTGATATTTGACCTACTAAAATATAGCAATGAGTTTTTCTAGTATTTCTAATAGTTTTCCAGTAATTATTATTTTATTAGTCATCATCAACACCCTTTCAATACAAATCTGATATAATCATCATCAAAAATCCCATTTATTTTACGACACAAATTAAATTATGCTTTATGGAACTCATAGCTTGTAATCTAATATTTTTCATGAAAATTATTGAAAATGGTCACTATTTTCAGTGACACAATATTCAATGAAAGAAATAACAATCACGTTCTTTTCATATATTCCTTGTTCTGCGAATTATGAACACTAGTTACTCACCGACTTAATGTAAACGTTATCAAAATAAAAGCGATAATATTTATCTGATTTATCTAATTTTTACATCAAGATATCAGTGACATTGTGGGCTGTATTAATGCATAAAATTTGCAATTTTAATAAAATGTAGAACTGTTCGGTTTTTGCTCCAAGTCTTCAATCGTACATAAAACTAAACTCTTCAACTCCTTTGCCAAAGTGGCGTAAAAAGAATAAAATTACCTTCATCACTCCAAATATAAAGCAGAAGTTGCTGTACCCTGACGGAAAATTACAAATCTGTCAACGGGAAATTTATATTTCTATTAAAGTGGCCTAGATACATTTATTCATAAATCTTGGGAGCATTAACTATTCAATTTACTTTTCAAGGAACACGGTACCTCCATTTTAGCTGTTATCCACCACTACAAACCAGAGTGTAATAAAAAAAAAACATTTCAATATTTTTATTTCAAAGTTATTCATCGAAATAATGCGGTATTCAGACATGTCAAAAACTTTTCCAATTAGAGAACCACTTTTATTATTTTTCATACAATTATATAATCCTTTCAAACTTCCAACTATTCAAAACTTAGTACAGTGAAGGAATGCTGGAGAAGTAAAGTGCGCTTTTAGAGCTGGGAAGAAAGCTACTAATTTAATTTTCACTTGTGTAATCCCCCTAATTACCAGACTCGGAGAAGTCGATAAGTCAGGGTCGGATCTAGGAAAGTTCACTATTCGTAGAAGTGCATTGAAATAATCGTTTGGAATACAAAAAAACCTTAACTGAAGTGAATTAAAAAAAAAGCCTGAACTCAGTGTTACAATATTATGCAAAACGTGATAGGATATTTCCTATCTAATTTCTAGACTGGAAATGGTAATACGTTCAAATGGTTTACACCTTGTCCTGATCTCATTCAAGTCGTTCAACACAAAACATCGAAGCAATTCGTGAGAGTATTGCTGAGCGTCCAGGAACTCGATTCGGCATCTTGGTCAAGAATTGGACATTGCCAGAAGCTATCTACAGCGTATTCTCTCGAAATATTTGCATCTTTATGCTTACAAAGTTCAATTGGCTCAAAACCTGAAGCCTACTAACCACGTAGAGCGAAGAGAGTTCGTTGAATGGATTATGGAACAAGTGGATTCTGTTTTTTAGAACAAAATCATCTTCAGGGCTTCATTAATCGACAAAATTGTCGCATTTGAGGTTCAGAAATTCCACAAGTGATTTTAGAGAAACAAATGCATCCACAACGAGTCACTTGTTTGGTGCGGATTTTGGGCTGTAGGAATCATTGGACAATTCTTGTTCGAAAACCACTTGCACATGAAATTGTTAAATAATGCAATAATTCAAAGAAATATTCTGTATTCTTCCTGTTCCATTACCACGCTTGACAAAGTACAAATACATTAAAATCAGATCTGTTGACTACAATTATTTTAAACAATTTCGAGTCAAACAATGTTGTCAGTGGAAATTTTTACGATTTGGCTAAGGCATTTGACTGTGTGTCACACATAAATACTCTTAAAGAAACTGAAATTTTACAATTTTGATGACAATAGCGTGTCCCTTATTGAGTCTTATCTATCGAACAAAACGCAGTATGTTTTTTATAATTCTTGCGCTTCACACCTAACAGATATAGTTCATGAAGTTCCTCAAGGCTCAGTATTGGACCCTATTCTATTTCTTATCTATATCAATAATTTCCCAAACTGTGGTATAACTACTGATTTTATTTTATTTGCCGATGATACTACCGGTTTAAATAACTTGACTAAACTCACAGAGGATCAAGTGGATACGCTGCCGCTGATAAAGGACTGGTTTATTGCTAATAGATTGAACTTAAATGTTGACAAAACTCAATCTCTGCTTTCTACACTTCGCCATATCAATACTTGTAATAACTCAAGTAGCATTAAATTTCTTGGAGTTCACCTTGACACTAAATTGAGTTGAGAAACATATGTCAATGATTTATCCGCACGTTCATCTAAGAATATTTTCCTACTGCGTAATTTGGATCGTGTAGTATCTAAACGTGTACCCATGTCTGCATATTATGGTACTTTTCATGCCACCATGACTTTATGCAATTTTGAACTGGGGTCATTCGTCTCACAGTGATAAAATTTTTGGTTTACAACGTATATGTATTAGAATTATGGCTGGAATAAAATACAGAGATAATTGTCAAGAGCACTTCAAACTGCTAAATATTCTTACAATGCCGTCAGTTTCCATACTTGAATGCCTCATTTATATAAAAAATAATCAGAATCATTTCCACCACACAAGAGAGAGACACAATATTAGGCCAAAATTTCATAGATAAGCGAAATTCAGAGGTGACACAAATTATTTTGCCATTAAATTCTTTAATAGACTTCCATCTGAGATTCGATCACTAAATTCAGACTGTTTTAAGGCCAGAATTAGAAAATGTCTTACGAGAAAAGCTTCAAATTTAAAATCTCCTACAAGTTTTTGCATGAATATCCGATTCAACAAAAGTCAATTTGAAGGATAACACTGCTTTTTTAACAAGTTCTCAGTTAACAACTTTACTGAAAAAGAAAAATGAAAGATATTCCAAAAAATCCAAATCGTTCACAAAGGGCGAGACGTATTAAGTTTATTAAGCTATTCCCAACAATATTTACTTGACGATGCAAGCATACATTGATTTTTAGTTGTGACAGACGACTGCAATTATTAGTTTATATTTTTAGGTATAATGATAGAAGCGAGTCTCCGGGATATTGCCAGATGAAAAGATAGCTAATATCGTCACTACCAAATACCAACAATATTCCCCGAATATTTACATTAGTTATTGATGAAATTAATATTCTTGAAACATTAGGAAATATTTAAAACCTTAGACCCGTTAAATCCTTCCGCTCAGAGACTTGTTTGCGGTTATAAAAATGAAAAATGCATCAATTATACCATTGCTATGGAATGAATAGAGTCTAACCAGCCTTACTTAGCACTGAAGTTGTCATGTGATCATCAATTAATATCATTGCCATGGAATGAATAGAGTCTAATCAGCCTTACTTAGCACTGAAGTTGTCATGTGATCATCAATTAATATCATTGCCATGGAATGANCCTAATGGCAATCTATTCATTGCATTGGTTAGTGTGAAAGAGAATGAGCTAATCGCGTATATCATACACCTTGTAGAACAGAACACTGCGATTGTGCACTTTGAAGCGTTATATTTATAATTTAGTAAGTATATTCAAAGAGGCGGCGGTCGTATTCCCTTTGAAAGCCTCCCGGTTAAATTACTTTTTAATTTCCTTTACCTTCTAGCAGCCATTAACGGCTACGAGCTCTTTGATACAATCGTCGCATCTCACTCGGAGAACAAAAAGTTATATTCAGGATGAGATTGTTCTCGAGACATTTTTACGAATTGTACGGCGTTTTTATAACTAAGCCGTTTTGATTAATGCGACCCTGTTCGTCGCGGAATAAATGGTACAGGGTGTCCCAACTACGACATAGAGTAGGCTCGCGGTTTTACCTCAGACACCTGATTACACCAAAAGAAAAATAATGGAAATATCCATAAGCTACATTCTATATACGTACATACAGGCTGTTACAAATTCTCTTCTCACTACAGGGATCTCGGAAACGGTAAGAGATACGAACTAGTTTATATGGGGACCAACATTATTCCTTTAAAAAATCATGATTAGTTTTCGAAATATTTGAAAAAAAATTTGGAAATCAATTTTTGTTTCATTTCATTGAAGATGAATTTTTCGAGACAAAACGTCTGAATCTGATTCAGGCTGAGGCAGTACAGTATTGGAGATCACGAAGGCTTCAAAAATGTAATAAAATTTCCAGGGCCGTACCTATTTAAAAAAATGAAGTTGATGATGGTCCTGGAAAGACGAAACGTTATATATAAAAACTGATTGTGCCATTCCATAGAGGGAAGAACTTGCCATGAGGAAATGTCCTTTTTTCGACCTCAAACAAGGCAGAAATGGATTTCCAAAATTTCGTTTTTCTTTTAAATATTTCGAAAAGTAATTGCCTCGATTTTTTAGGGGCATAATGTTGATCCCCTGATTACGCAACTTTGCCCCCATTTAAGCTAGTTCGTATCTCTTACCGTTTCCGAGATCCCTGTAGTGAGAAGCGAATTTGCAACAGCCTGTATAATACTTACACGATGCACACTTAAAACAAATACCTCATTTATTTTAATATATAATTGATCAACAGCAAAAAACATTTAAAGAGCATGCAAAAATTAGTTAAAATAAAACACTAGCAAAAATAATTAAAAAGAGCAAAGCTGGTTTTCGAAATACAGTATGTGCATGGCATCTAGAGGACAAATTAATTCGCAGGCTGTTAGAAACGCAGATTGTTATCATTAAAATTCTATAGGGTATGGAAGCTACCCGACCAGAACGAAAATCCTATTACATCCGGTAATAGGCTCTGTATCTAAAGGGTCTCCCCAGATTATAATTTTATCTATCAAGCTACCGAGATCATCATCATCATCATCAAATCAATTTCTCGTCCATAATGAAAGTCATATTTCCGACTAATCAGGAAGACACCAAGACAACAAAAGAGAGGCAAATAAAACAAAACAGATAAAATGTCCGAATAACAGTCGCTTTCCTCAGCTTGACATAGATAAATGCCCTTAAATATCTAAACAATAAGAAACTAAGCCAAATGAATATAAAAAAAGGGAAATTGTAGACTCTAGTACGAGCAGTGTATAAGCGCCAATATGTAAATTGTTCAGGAGAGGCAAAATAAGTTTTTTAAGTTAGTACAGAATCTTCATAAATGATTACAAGCCACGTGAGCAGTAAGTTTTTTTAGAATAGTAATTTTATTTCCCTCGCGTTAGCAATTAAATTTCGGTAAAATCAAAATTTATTGAAACAGTAATATCAGGATTACGTCATTGTAAACGACTCATTAATATTGGTTAGGCTAAGATTTAGGGATTTTTAGTAGCTTGTTCCAATCGTGCAATGTTGGTTGACTAAGCACAGCGATCATATGACTTCTAATTATTTATCTAGATTAAAACGAAATATTCGTATCTATGGTGCAAGAACGGCATATGTGCAAACGCTGCAAAAACGGAATAAATGACATGTAACTTATCCCTTTAAAGAAATTATGTTGTCCGCATAGTTCTCCTTACTAAACACACAGGTTATCAAAACGCCGACACAGTTTTTCACATCGGTACGACTTTTATGATCAACAGAACCGCTCCTTACCAAAATCATTACCAGTACTTGAAATTCCTGAAATTCCTTTTTAGGGCAGTATATTTTGATAGACTATTTCATTGATTTTAGTACTTTCCTGTATTATTTTTAATAAGCCATTCTGCGCAAGTAAGGCATCTCATAAGACCCAGTAACTTTCCAGAGATGGAGATTTGTCAGAACTGTCTTGCCAGGTGGATCTATCCATATTCTGTCTTTAATTATCCATTGAACAATATAGCAATTTTATATCCCATTCGAATGGACCATACACATTAATTCTTGAACAAAAAAATGTGTCCTATTATCTTGCTTTGTTCGATTCGAATTTTAAAATTTGTAAATTGTTTTGTAATTGTTCTTCCTCAGATTTTTCACCTTCGACCTCTTCCAATCTGGTGTCCAATTCTTTTTTCTCAGTAGTTATCTTTTACAGTAAATATCGGTGGAGTTTGAAGTGTTTTAATAGTTCCTCTCTTTCCTTAACCTACTAAACGCTTTATGTTTCTTTTGATCCTGTATTAAGTTTAACTTTTGTAGAATTCAGAATTGGTAATTTATATTTTGGTGGTCTAAATCAGCTACTGATTTCTTTTCAATTTCCAATTGCATGAATACTAGAATCTATCTGAACTCTCTCGTAACTCTGGTTCTTTCCTAGTCAAACTTCCTTTGATCCTGGCTTTCGCAGCACTTTTCAGCCCCTGACACAATCCCTTGAAAATATTCTTATGTCTAGCTAACCTCAATGCTTGACTGACCTTAGGGTATCGTAAGCAGTACATCTTACCACTGCTAGTTGTTCTTGAAATTCTGCCTTGTGGAAATGGGAGAGAATTACCTTCAGCCTTAACAAATTCTTTTGTGGATATGTCTAAATTTCTTTTTCCGGATTTAAGACCACTTAATTATACTTTCTGCTAAAACTTGGGACTTTCTCTCATACGTCACTTTAAACAGAATCAAATCTTCAACTGTTTCTTCGAAACCTTTGAATTTATCCTATTAATTAATTCTGACTCGTTACTTTCTTGTAAACTATTCTTCATTTCAACCTGGTTGCTCTTCATTTTATTTCCTTATTCTTCTTGGTCATTCTTCACTTCTTGTACATTCTTCTTTACCTCATCCTACTCCCCATTTCCCTTCTCGAATCTTCCATCATTTTATCTTGGTTATTCATGAAAACTTGATATGGTAACTAGTATTCACTTCCTTTTGACTCTAAACCTACTTCTTTGTGGAACATCACACTTCCAACATCAATGTAACGTGGACAAAATCTAACCTCCAAAATTTCAATATGTCTTTAACGAAAACAAATCAGATTTTATTTTCATCCGATACATACTTCAAAATAACTAATTTTGAAAATTAACAAAAGTAGGTGAGCTTCTCTAACACTGTTCCTCTCTTATGACCCATTGCCTCCATCAGGTTACTCCATTGTTCACATGTCTTACTAGAAGCGCAGATATCATACCGCTGGCACCAATATTTCAGTCAATCCAAGCGACTTCTATGGCTAATAGAACCGCTCCTTACCTTCAAAATTGTATTTATTCCAAAATGACTACCATCAAGGTCATTATGAAGTGCTTGAAGAACTTCTGGGACTGATTTTCAGGATAATAAAGTTTGAAGGATTGACTTTAACAAGACAAGTGAGCTTCCGTAAAAATACATAAAGCTTGCAATATGTCCACGAAAAATGTGTCGGATTGTGACTATGAAAATTAAGTGTGCCTATTGACTTTATTGATTTCAGATTTAATTTTTTTAAACACTGTCTGGCTAATAAAGTCAAATCGGTTCGTTTCTTTATCATCCTTTTCCTCTTACACGTATTGTTAAAATTGCATCGTACTCTCATTAACAGAGGACTAAATTTTTTCATGCCAAAAATGAGCCATTTCCAATAAACCAATAACTATAACGCTGCAAATCATAGTATGGTCTTAATGGCCTTTCCTGGTATACCATAATAGCTTTAAAAGAAACTAACAAAAACTAACTTAAATTCAGGAGACTCTTGTCCATTTTCCGAAACCACAATCGTTCAATAAAGGTTCCCTTAAATAAGGATAACAACTTGGCGACCCTCTTCAAATACTTGTCATTGGGGCCAGACCAAAACGTGTTTGCAAACGGAAAAGTATACATCGACTGCAGAGTAAAATATTCTGACGGAGACGAAACGTGTTAACAGATATATAAATTTTTTATAAGTAACAAAAATTGGGAAACGATCGTTTTAAGAAAAAATTACTTCCATTGCGTAGCATTACCTTTTACCTATTGTACGATATACCTTTCATACTGGCATGCTCTTAAAAACAATGTATACTTAGTTCCCTGCCTTTAGCTTTTACGTTGCATTATTCAATCGCGCAATCGCCCAACACAACCAAAACCACACTTCACCAACTGAAAAATACTTCATTGCTCAAATCAAGCCACTAAGTGGCATTCGGAAAAGCTGTAATATTCCGTATGCACACTCACGTTCTGGCATACGGTTTACTTGAATTCGAGCTGTAAAATGTTAATAGAGACGTCCTTCCAAGCGCAACATTAGAGATGCCAGTTGTAGTGCGCTTGTAGAGGATATTATCTATTAAATGTTCAGCTGTTTGATGTCGAATCTAATGGAGCGGAACGAAGAGCTTATTTTGCCATTAGGAAAGGGGAATTCGTTAATGTACAGGATGTCCCATTTCCATGTAAGAGGAACGTGCTTGGAAAAGAAATGATACATCGTGAATATCTTCAAAAGGGGTATTGGCAATTTAGGGGTAGCCATTTTGTTACATTTTCGGATTATTTTGAGACAGGCTTCGTACGTGTTTTGAAGGGGTAAGAATTTTGAAAATAATTTATAATTAATGACGTTTTTTTAGTTGCATTACATTAATTGAATTTCTTACGACTGTTATAATATCGTACTTTAGATACCTTTTGGTGTCACTTTGCTATTTTAAAATAAACCCAAATTATCAGAATGACAATTTTAATTATTTCAGTAAGCTTTTCTAACCAGCCTCGTGGAAAAATAATAAATTATTAATAACGCCTAAAGCAGTTCCATAAAACCAATCCAATTGTCTCATTTATTTTAAAAACCAGCTGTCCTATTAAAAAAATTAGACACAAAACAGTTTCAGAAGTCAATTTTTTATCAATATGTAGAATCAAAAATAATCCAAGAATGAAACACAACGCAATGGGGGATTAAATAAATTGCGAGTGCCCCTACATTACCAATAAGACCAAGAAGATATTTTATTTATTTTCACTTGGAAACCTTGCTCTGTATTGATATTCTTCGTTGAACAGATAAAAAAATATATGTGCACAATAGGAGAAAAGGCTGTAACATATGAAATGTCCGATTTTTCAATGTTTATTTTTGAGATGTTTTTGGAATAAAGTTTTTCTCTATACAGGGTGTCCCGAAATAAATGCAACAAAATTTGGTCAGAAATTCTTAAGAGAAATTTAAGGGACCCGTATTTTTTATTTTTGATAAGTGCGGCCCCCTTTCGGAGATATAGCCCCCTGAAACAAGCCCCTAAAAATTTAATTTTTTTTATATCTCAGAGCTCTATCGCACAAGAACCACTAAATTTGGTACACAGGGATTTTATGACATGTAGAATGCGATGCTGATAAGCTTTTTGGCAAGGGGCCCCCACAAGACACTTTATTGGGGGCCCCCTTGCTTTTGGGGCCACCGAACTTTAGTTGCATATTAATTTTCAAAAAAATTAGTAGCCCCTTAGAAACTCCAGGGAATTTAAAAACTTTTTTGTCACTTAAAATTTTTTCGAAAAAAGCAGCGGTTTTCGAAAAAATGCCTCAATGTGATTGGATGCATATCGAGGTTCATATGAAATTTTAAAGTGTTAATCGTAGGTGGCTGGCGTTCGCAATAAACAATCAATTTTATTTTGTGACAGTTGTCATTAACCAGTGTGAAAGTGTTACCATTAGTTGTCAGTAATCATTGTTCCCGAAAAAATGGTGAGATTTTCTGTCCAAGAAAGGGTACAAATGCACCTAATTTACGGGGAGGCTCGTGGAAATTCACGTCTCGCATGCAGATTGTACGCCGAGCGATTTCCTGCACGCATACTCCCATACCATTCAATGTTTGCACGAGTACATCGGCAGCTAATGGAGATAGGATCCGTAGTTGTGAAAAAACCTAATTCAGGGAGAAGTTATTTATTAACTCCCGAACAGGAAGAAATTATCTTATATTTAATTAAAGAAAATCCCGAAATAAGCATCAGACGCGCGTCATCTCAACTTGAGATTCCCAGAACAAGAATACACCGCTTTATCAAACGACAACTGTTGAAACCTTTTCACTTTCAAAAGGCCCAGGAACTTAAAGTAGAAGATTTGCCACGAAGAAGAAATTTTAGCTTATGGGCTCTTCAACGTTACAACTTAAATTCGGGATTTATACGAAATTTTTTCTTTACCAATGAGGCGAGCTTTACAAAAGATGGCCTAATAAATTTGCACAATCTTCATTATTGGGCTATGGCAAATCCATTTGTCTTAAGGCAGACTCGTTCGAAAGAAAAATTTTCAATTAATTGCTGGGCTGGAATTGTTGGAGATTGCATCATCGGTCCATATTTATTGCCTCCACGATTAAATGCTGAAAGTTACCTTAATTTTTTGGAGCATGAACTACCGCTTCTTATGGAAGATGT